>NC_143559.1:64630000-64935714 GCF_054136105.1 Typopeltis vanoorti
TTGTTGGAGTAATTGGATTGAGGACACAAAAAAGTTAGGTTTTTTTTTTTTTTGCATAGGATTTTGTTGAACTAGTATTTTTCTTTATGAATTTTACTGAATTTGTAAGCATCTTTTTATTTTCTTTTTTGATAATAAAGTCTTATTCATTAATTTAAGTGACAGTCATTACAGCAACTTGCATTATACAGATGAAACAATCATATGGCATTGGTGTAGATGCAAGTATATTAAAACAGCAGGAGAGAAGGCCATGTGTTGATTCATTATCAAAACCTGCCTGGTTAGCTGAGTGGTTAGTGTATCTGCTCTCTAGCCAAAAGGATGCAGATTTGAATCCTGCTGTGGGCATGGATGTTGTCTGCAATTGTCTGTGAAAATGCTAGTGGTGGTGATGGTGGAGACAGTTGCAGAGTAGGTACCCTCCCTTGATGAATCTTTGGACTCCTTGGAGGTGTCATGTAATAATTATAATAATATTCATTTTCTTATTTCCTTAAACCAAATCAAAATGTCACCTATAATGATGTAATGTTAAGAAAGACAATAGTGGTGAAATAAAATAAAACAAAATTATTAAGGGAGGTAAGAGCTGCTTAGTATTCTGGTCGACAAATCAAATTCCATCATTACTGAAGCAACTACTCTGCTCTCCCAAGCTATGTAGTTATTGAAACAGGATGGTAGCTAGAATCAAAGAAGACAGCTTCCATTGAAGTGATTGGATATTTTCCTCTCCTTTATAGTACAGCCCAAATGTTTGTATACTTCTAGTACATCTATAAAAAAGGCCAAGATTCAAACAAGGGAAGATCTTCACAATAACTCACTTCGGAGCTGAAGATTAATTGAACACACAAAATAAGGAAACCAAACCAAAAAAATCAAGAAAGGATTCTAGTTTAGTCATTTATGGCTAGGAGAGAGAATATAAATGTACCAATATATAAACCGTCTTTATTACAGCAGTTTAGATAGATGGTATCTGCTTTTTTAGATTTTTTCAGCCTTATAGAATATCAATATTCTTGATACATTTCATCAGTATATCAATATTTAGAGCAAATCTATTTTAATTTAGCAAAAATGAATAACTTTGAGCTATCTTGGTACATATACACTATCCTATCAAAAGAGACACTATTCAGAAATTCTGGTAGACAGGTTTATACACCGATTACTCATAACTGTTATGAGTAACCAACGTGTTAGCCTGTCTACCAGAATTACTATTATCCACAGATATTCCATTGCAAGCAAGGCCAGTAAATACTGTTAAACTGAGGTTGAAGATATCCAGACAAGTGAATAGATCAGCCTTTTTAAATACTGCAAGGATAATATCATCCTGCATTGTGTGAAATTGAAACACCAGTTTACTTCAAAGGCTCTCCACATTTACAGCTTTGCTCTTTTACTGGAACAGTAAAAGAGCAAAGCTTTCCATGCATTAGAAAAGGAGCTTTTCATGATGCAGAACATCAACCTTTAGATGATCCTTTGATGTCTCCAACACTTTGGCAGAATTCAAAAAATAAGATGTCTGCATCAAGAAATATAAAAATCTACTAAAAAAATTCCAGCTTTCAAGCCTCAACTCCTAATATAGAAAACTTACATATGCTATGTAATAGGGCAAAATTAATCAGTTCTTATAGCAGTACCCTA
This sequence comes from Typopeltis vanoorti, assembly GCF_054136105.1. Classification (NCBI taxonomy): domain Eukaryota; kingdom Metazoa; phylum Arthropoda; class Arachnida; order Uropygi; family Thelyphonidae; genus Typopeltis; species Typopeltis vanoorti. The sequence continues at coordinate 64,631,669 of NC_143559.1, forward strand.
ACTACTAAACTTGACTCGACAAAAAAATATTAAACTTTGTAACTGCCCCCCTTCAGAGCAGAGATTACTGAAAATCTATTACCATTCCATATCTGAGACACATCCAAAAAATTAACAAAAATCCTAAGGAAATAAAATCCTATCACTTACAGATCACATAAAAAAATTGGCATCCTTTATCTGCTCCAAAGACCAGCCACATTCCCTAGACCTACCAGGTTCCTTGCAGTTGCAAACTATCCTGCAATGGCAGGATAAATTGTTCTAAAAATCTTAGAATTGATACTAACATCCAGTTTTACCAATGACACTAAACTAGAGAGGAACTGACAGTGAGAAAAAGATAACTTACAGTTTGGCAAAGCATAAGATTATAAACTTGTAACTTAAAAGACTGCAAGCTGTGTATTATATCAGTGAGGCTGTGCAGCAAACAAGGCTCTGGATTTGGGTGGAGTAGACAGTGTTGAAGTTCAGAGGACATGTCACAAATGCAAAATAATTCAAAGAATTACTTGGCTGTTAAGTAACATTGACAAGCAGAAATAAAAAAATATATATAACTCCTTTTTATAAAGATTTAGATACAATTATTACTTGAACTTTTGGTTCATCGTTACCAAGTTTAGTAGACAAGAAGAAAAGGAATATTATAAGACTTCCATGGATTCAAGACCCATCATGAAAGATTTCAGATTCTCTGATAACAAAGAAAGTCACATTTAAGATAGTCTTGAGGAACAAGAACACCATCTTCCTGGTAATATTACCAAGACAATTTGCTTCTTCTCACATGGACTTAGAAGATTTGGCTAGTTTTTTTTAAATAAAAATAGGAAGATACTACCAGGCAGATTATAGACATAACTCCAGACTGTGTCAGATTCTTTCCATGCATAAAAAAAAAAGGTTCAGTGAAATCTGGAATGCATCTCTTATGTTTCTGGATGGATCAAATGGTCCGATGCAAAAACAGAATCTATGAGAGCCATAGGATATTGTTGCTTTCTAAATACTATAAAAGCATAACATCACCAGGCTTTTCTTGTATTTACCTTTGAATATCTTACAAAGGCAGCAGCTCAGAGAAATAGGTCAGTAATAGTATGCTTATGAAAGAATAATGCTCTTTATTTCCTCATTAACAAAAATGCTGAGTATACAGTTCCTCATTTGTATACAAGTTTAGCCACTGCTTCTCTTGTTCTTTTGATGTCAAAAATTTAGGAAGATAGGATTGTTGTTGCTGTCAATATTCTAGCAATACTTTCTTTTAAAATTTCTGCAAGTGCTTTGGATTCAGCAGTTATATATTCATCATGTGCTGGCATGGGATGTTCTTTTTTCTAGATTTTTTTTCCAAAAAAAAAACTTTAGCAATGATTGCAAAATTGATAGATGCAAACTTAATACATGTACATTTTTGACTAATGTCAAGCATAATATATTTAAAAAGGTTCTGAGATCTGATGTGGTTGGATATCTCTGAAATGCATTCTATCTTTTTTTTTTTTTTTTTGCTACTTGACACTCAGGGTTCTACACCATGGTTTTGGACAGTGAAAATCTATTTATGGAAATGCACCTTCTGCTGCCAAGACAATACATTTGTTATATACATCAATGCTAGCATTTGGTTGGCTGTTTCAACACTGAATCTTATAAAATGAAAATGCAAGGATTCAATTTTCCACATGTATAAAATGAAAATGCAAGGATTCAATTTTCCACATGTGGATCCGTGTATGTGTGTGTTGGAACCATGTGGAAAATTGACTCCATCATTGATTACGTGTGTTACATTCAGAAGGAACAGTGGACAGGGAACAGATTTTAAGTTCTATTGCAAAATGAGCAGGTAGACATATGTAAAAAAAATACTGCATCCGTTAAGGAAAGATAAAGATCTGTTGACCACTCAACATGGCCTCACTTATATTGGTGGTACTCCAATGAAGTCACCCATATCTATCTATCTATCTATATCTGTTTGCTTACTTGGGAAATGGATTAAAACCAGGTTTATATTTAAAATAGCTTGGTATCTTTAACGTATTATACCCAAGGTAAAAATCTTTCTGCATCTCTCTCTCATCCGGAGTTTTTTTTTTTTTTTTATTTTTTTATTTTTTATTATTTAATAAGGTCAAAGCACCTTATGGTAACTTGTTTTGGTAAAATATGCTCTGTATTACTTAAACCTTGGTATTTCTAAGCCTGGCTCCCACTGAAGAGACATCAATAAAGGTCGAAACTGGTCTGGGTAGTGGCCCCCTTGCCTTTAATGCATAGCATCATACATCTCCTCAAGGAGATGTGCTTTACATTAAGGGTAAATATGAAGAATAGTGCTCTGAGCTTATTCCACCTTTACCACGAGTTGCACTACGTGTGGGGTCACCCAAACTTGCAGATGCAAACTTGACTCCCTTGTCTGTTTGCTTAATTGGGAAATGGATTAAAACCAGGTTTATATTTAAAATAGCTTGGTATCTTTAACACACACACACAAAATTAGCTGTCACAGACATTCTACTCATTCCAACAGTAGCACACTGTCACCTATTCAAATATGACTGTTAATATTCTGTTTCTTTTTATTAAGGCAGAAAGTCCATGTTTTTCACCTTGTTATTTTATTTTTAATAAGTCTTATGTTATTTCTTACTCACCTGAAGAAGTCAGAATACCGATGAAACTAGTCTTGATTTATTAAAGATTTTTTATACTTTCTCGGGTTCTAGTCAGTTAAATTTTAATCTTAGATATAGATTAATATCTGTGTGTGTGTGTGTTCGTTCTGAGGTAACATCTATAAGAAATTTTATTAAAAGTAAATGGCTACTACTTCTAGAACAATGGTAAGTTGGGCAGCAACTTTTTCATCTCTAGTTCTGTCCTTATTCTTCTACAAATAGGAAATGAGTTAAGGTGGAGGTGCACCGAGGATAAAAGTTTTCTACAGAAAAACCTTTATCCTCAATCTGGAAGACTCGAGTTCAACTGCAAGAATTTCCCTTTTTGCTTTGTAGACAGATTTCCGAGAAGTTGAAGGCTGTGTCCGGTTCGTGTAATTGATTTTAAAAAATATGGATGGTCAATTACCACCCATCTTTTCTTCCAGAAAAACATTTAATACATTACAATAATAAATGTCAGTTCTTGTATTTAATCTGCATTTAGTGGATAAATATTGTACCTTTTTTTCTGTGAAAGTTGCTGGATATTTTTCTTTCAGTAATATTCTTCTAATGAGCCTCCGTAACTCAGTCAGTATAGACTAAACCCTTTCGTTGGAAAGACGTTGGATATTTTTCTTTCAGTAATATTCTTCTAATGAGCCTCCATAACTCAGTCAGTATAGACTAAATCCTTTCGTTGGAAAGACCAAGGTTTGATTCCCGTCCATGATGGGAGGAACCTTTATCTATCTAGTCTCAACTAAAGTTGATTCAGCTGGTCTCATAAGGAGGTAGGTTTTTTCACCTGGAAAGTCAGGTTTTTCATCCCTGAATATTACAATATATGGAAGAAATAGGGTCCTTACACCTAAAGTTAACCATTAGTCAACCACCTGATAGGAGATGGCACATGGATGGGGAATGTTTTTGATACAATTTCCTTGAAAAGTGGATTTTCATTCAGCAGGATAATTTTAGGAGTTGTTTCAGGAGTGAAATCATGATAGCTTAAAGAGAAGGACTCATCATGAAGTTTAGGTATGTTGATGTTAACTGGATTGGGGAGGAGGGAAATACACGGTGTAAACGGTTGCTGTGCCATTGGAATATCTGCTGCTGTCTTTAATGCATTATTTTATTACTTTATATCTTTATTTTATTATTATTTTATATCTTTACTATTCTACACGTTTTTTCTACATATTTTCCTTTCTAACTCTGCCTATATTAATAATATCTTTTTATCTTTATTCTAATTAGCTGTGCACGCTTTCTCTCTCTCTGAATCTTTCTTGCTTATATTATTACGTACTATGTTCATCTACCCCTCACACTCCGAGTCTTATGCCTAAGATACTAGAAAATTTATTTAAATGAGACTGCGCCACTAATATCTTTAATTAGCATAAAACTCAATAATACGGCCGGTAGATTTCTCTCTCTTTCTCTAAACGAATTTTTTTCAATAAAACTTTACGCAAACAGTCATGGTCTATTCTTTTACTTAGCTTTACGCTTCGGCTAACTCATTTAGTTCCCCACTCACAAGTCCGATTTATTTAGAAACAGGGCAGTTGTAAATAAACAAATCAGGCAGCACTCTTAACAAAAAAAAAATCAAAACACATTTTACTTACATTACTATGAAATATACACAAATATAAACATTAGGGAGATTGCTTTCTCTATCCATCTATAAAAATTCTTTAGCATAAATTAGAACATTTTACTTCAATATTAATTAATCTCTTTAACTCAAAAACTTGTTTACTCTCTGCTTACAGTTTCAATTTATTGAACTCTTAGTTTAACTGTAAAGAGGTTAGAGTTAACTTTAACAAATTTGATATCGACCTCCAACATGCCAATTGATTCTCTTAAGGACATTTCTTATCACTATTAAACAAAAATCTTAAACTTCAAACTTCCTTCTATAACAACTATAGGAGGGAATAAATAAAAAAGTGTGCAACTTACAAAGGCTCTGTATTGCACATTCAGTCAAAAGTCTTTCACTAAAAGTTCTATGGCAATTCTTTCATCTCAAATCTCAAGCTTCCTTCAGGAAATTTGGCTTCAGTAGTATCTCATTGGAAACATAGCGGGCTGTGGACTCATACAGCTCTGGCAAAAGGTTATTCTCCCAAGGCAAAAAGAAAAACTTCCGAGCGAAGGTGCTTCGGGTAATTTGTCTCGCCTTTACTCCTTTGCTTGGGCTCGCCGAAAATGCCTAGATGACTGCTACCTCGAAATAGCTGGAATTGCCACTTCCACTAACTTGAACTGCCGCCAACTGTCTCACCAGGATCCCTCTCTCTCTCTCTGGACTGGAAACTTTTCTCCGGCAATTGGAACTTCTCCTTTCGGCAATTTGAAGCCCTGTCTGTGGCCTAGAAGCTCTGTCTCTGCAACTTCTGGAAGCTTTCTGTCCCTCTGGAACCAGGCAGTCCCTATGCTTGGCTCTGTCCCTTTTTATTATGCCTTCTCTGAGACCTCGCACAAAGCTCGTAACCCCCAAAGAACTCGGCATGACTCTTTCATCTTCTTTCAAGTCCGGCCCGCTTTCTTTTGATTGCAAGTTGCCAGCCATCAGAAAGTTGTTTGAACCTTTCTGACTGACTCTGGAAGTGTTTACATGCAGAGCTTGTAAGCCTTTCACATACATACAAAATTTCATAAACAACCTTTCTTATGCCGCCATGTAGATCTATTACATACAGCTCCGGCGGCAAAACATTGCCTTGTTTTTTAACACTCTGAAATATTCTTAAAGGAGTATATACAGTTAACTTCTAAAAAGCTATTTACAAAAATATCTAGTACAAACTATACAGAGATAAACAAGTTATTTTTACAACATTCTCATGGGACTTGACCTATGTAAAAATTGATGTAAAGTGCTTTGATATTTTTAAGCTACATCAAGTTTTTTACAAGAAATTTGTATTACTCGATATTTTCTTAATCACCACCTTCTTCAACATAACAGGATTTCAGGACACAGTGAAGAATTTATGGAGACACAACACATGTGTTAGAATAATTACTTTGCTTAACATTAAGCAAGTAACAATCAACATTTCGACCTCTGCATTGAGGTCATTATCAGGAACACATACATATGTACAATATACAAACCACATGCCGCTGCACTATACAGAAGTAAAATTAATCTAAATGTTTGTTAATCATTTATCCTAGCCTGACATCTGATGAGAGGGAAAAAAAAAAAAAAAAAAAAAAAAAAAAAAAAAAAAAAAAAAAAAGGAATTACAATAAACAATTTCTATAGTCCTTTTGGTATTGAGAAAATCTCAATACCAAAATAGCTTTCTTTGCAGAGAAAAATTTATTATCATGCTTCTTTTACCACATCAGGCACAAGTGGCAGAGCCATGACAGGCAGTTTGCAACTTCCCATATTTTTAACACTTAAAATATCTTAGTGGATTAGGGATATACAGTAACGTGACAGTTGAGATATACTGCTTTTTCCAGTGTTGAAGGTATGGGTGCGTCAAATGGTATTCCAGTCAGAATCAGTTAACTATGCTTAACTATCAGGATGCTTTAAGAACATTATGATATATATGTGTTAAATATTATTTAATGACTTAATTCCGAAATAATAGAGAAACAAGTAAATTTAATATAACCACACGACTAGTTTCATCAGAATGTTGACTTCATCAGGTGTGATAACATAAAAAGCAAATAAAAGACCGTAAAAATATTGTAGTTAAGTGTGAATTGGAGTCTGAGCTACAGTTCTATTGTTAAGTACATGCGATCATGTAACTTCGCAAGTTAGCCAGTACCGAATAGCAGAGCTATGCGAGTCTGACAGACTATAACTGAGATTGCTGTTCAAGTGGGAAGGAGTCGAGGATTATTTCTTTTGATTCCAGGATACAACGTTCTAATTCATCGTAACATTTATGAATGTTGAATTCCAATCTAGTTGGCAGTCTCCAATGATGTTGGCGGCCTTCATCATTGGAGGCTGCCAACATCAAATAGAGAGGGATCTCTGGAGAGGGCGCTTGCTCAATTGTATGAGATGTCTCTCTGGTGTTCTTCGAGACAGATACAGACTTTTCAGTTTGGCCGTAATATGGTTTCCCACAGTCGCTATGATTCTGTAGACACCTGGAAACTGAAGATGTGATGATTTTCTTTGGGGTGGGCTTAGAATTGACCGGAGTTTAGGTAGAGTGGAGAAACAAGTTTTTATATTGAACTTCTTCAAAATTCTTGCCAGTTTAGGGGTGAGAGAACTAATATAAGGTAAGGAGATGCAAGCTCTGGGGTTGGTCGAAGCCTCAGCAGCATTTTGATGACAGTGGTATAGTAATTTATTACTTTTGGAAGAGTAAACATTATTTGTGAAGGTCCTTTTAAGATGTTTCAGTTCATTTTTGAGCTCTTCTTCACCTGACAACACAGACCTGGCACGATGGGCGAGAGTGGATATGACTCCTAATTTTTGTGCTGGATAGTGGTGAGAGGATGCATGCAGGTATCTATGTTTAGGATGACACAAACAATAGAAAATGGAAAACTACAAAGTTCAATTTTCTTTTTGTTAGTGCCCTCCTATACAATTTCAAATCAGATAAGCTTACCATTTTTATATAACATTTTGGATCTCTCAGTTAGCATTATGACAGGAGAACAGTGAACCACTCTCGCTCACACACAGCCTGTGTCTACATCATAATTTCTATTATGTTTGAAAATGCAATTTCTTACCATTTGCCTTTCTAAAATCTAAAGAGAAGCATTAAGCTCCAGGTGAAGTTTACAAGTACAAAATTATGAACAGTCACTTAAGTTTCTACCTGAGCAAAATTTGCTCACCTGACTTTCCAATTGCTCTTCTGTCAAATTCATCATTTCTTCATAAGTCATGTGAGCAAAGAGATAGGAATATTTATGTAGTCTTAAGCTTTTCAACCAAGCAGGGACATCTTAAAAAAAAGAAAGTACAGCAATTATTCATGAAAATGTGACTCAACAAGTTAACTATTTACATATTTAAAGAGAGAATACCATTACAAATCTTAAATACTCCATGTTAATATTAATTGGATTTTCTATATTAAATCTGATTGGTCAAAATCTTTTGAATACCCCAACAGTCGCTTGCAACTGTCCAATCAAAAACATCTCGAACTTGCTATCAATGAAGTTATGAAACCACTTCATCCTTTCTCAAGTGAGAGAAAATAATTAATATGGTGGATTAACGTTAGCTGTGATTAATAAATGGGACTGGGAAAAAAAGTTTTCTTAAGTGTATTTCAGTGATTGGTGAGCAACATGGACCCTCGGGTTCTTCCCCTTCTATAAAATTATCTAAATGTCAAAAGAAAGAAGAAAAAAAGTCCACCCTAAAGATCTAGCTGGTATTTCCATGAACTAAGGCATGTTTATTTTAACATGTTATTTTCTTGAACACACCCATATGCAGGTCCCAAAGTCCAGATAAAATACCCTGTAAAAATCTTTTACAGGGTATTTGTAGGCAATGCCTACAAAATCACCTAGGATCAGAAACGACTGAAAGGGAAAAACCACCACATTTTCTTGAAAAGATCATTTATCACTAACTGAAACCCCCACTGCTCTGGTTATTATTAGGCATAACATGGATACTACGATGCTACATTCCCAGAATAAGGTCTAGAGTCTGCCTCCCACTCTTCTTTCACACATGCAGTGCAAGCAATGGCTTTGCTGACTGCTCTTTTTCTCTACATCATAAAGTGACTAAGATGCCAGCACTTAACTCCATTCATGGGTGAAGCAATAAACTTTTTCTGCAAACTTACCACTAGATAACACCAAGGACCAAACCTCTTAGTAAATGCTTCCTGATCAGCTGGCAAAGAATCCTGTTGCTGCTGTGACTGGGAAAAAAATTGTTAGGTCAGTTTACTTTGACAAGGATATCAAAGAAAGGTAATTTTCTGAACTGTTCTAGTTCAAGAGTGGAGTGAATTTGATATTGAGATGCAAGTTGTTCTGAACAGCTTGCATCCCAATATCAATGAACGAAGAAGAAAAAAGGTTATCCTCTTCCGTATACAGAAACCCTACCACAACAGAAGGATTTTTAAATGCTGCTTCATACCACCATCCATTGCAAAAGATTAGGCATAATTAAATCTTTACAAGACAGGGCATACAATATATCAATCACATCAATGAAAAGGAATAAAGAACTGCGCTACTTTAAACAGAGCCTTGCACTTAATGGTTTTGAATCCAAGACAATCAGAACATTTTTTAATACATCTCCTACAACTGCCTTACTTAAACGAGATTTCAAGAATGCAATCACACTGCCTTACATCAAGAATGTAAGGCAGTGTGATTACATTGTGAACAATTACACCTTTACAAAAAATATCAATATTCTTACATCCACTAAAACCTCCATATCACCCTATGAAAAAACCAGGCATCTATAGATTCATTGCTCTTGTGGCATTTGTTATGTAGGCCAGACAGGAAGATCAGGAGAGATCTGCAAATCTGAAACATGTAAAAGACGTTGAAAAAAGAAGAAAGCATAAATCAAGCCAGGCATTCCACACAACCACTACTAGCCACAAACAAAAATGTCTTATATCGATAATAACTGTTTCACAAGAAAATTTGAAGAAGCCTCACAAATGCAATAAAAATCGAGGCTTAATTTTACATCACGTATGGTCAGCTTTCATAAAAAAATTGAATTGATACACCACGCACCTAGGATATAGCATGGGTGATACCACAGAATGTGATAGCAACAACTAGCAATGTTCCAACACGCATACAGTAACAAATTTATCATTTGTATTCTGTTTATTAATTATATTTAACAGTTGCAAAGTTAAACACATCTAATATGTTTATTTGTTAATAGGCTTTTGTTGTGTAAAACTCTTGTACCACTACCCCTGATGAGGTAAGTCTTATGACACAAAATTTGTCAGGTTTTTTATTACTTATTTTTAGTAACCTCCTTTTTTATATTATGTGGTCAATACTGAAAACTTCCTACAAAATTATGAACAAGATTGGATGTCAGAGAGAGAGAGAGAGAGAGAGAGAGAGCTAGTGTATAGGAGGAAGAATAGGTGGAAGCACACAGCCCTGGGATACACCAACAATATGAAACCATTCACCATAACTCCATAATGAGTGTCCAAAGAGGAAGCCAGCAATCTGCTCACAAAGAGAAGGAGAAAGACCATAAAATGGTAGTTTGGCAAAGTCATACTGCCAGACTTCAAATGCCTTGAAAATAAAGAGAAACTACTTGAATTTCTCCAGCTTGTCTATGGCTTGCATGTGAGTGAGGTTGGCTAGATCTACTGTAGAATGAGAATGGGTAAATCTGTGTGTTGGCAAATCTAAGTAGTGAAGCAATTGACTGTTGGTGACTCCCATTAGTTTTGAAAGTCTACTTATTTCTCTTTTTTGGAATAAAAGCTTACTTCCAAGCTGTTGGAGAGATGCCAGAGTAGTATGACAAGCTTGAAGAGATAGGTGTGCGAGTTCTAGAGCACAAGCTTTTAGTACAGCTGAAGGAAAACCCAGGTCAGGAAACTTATTGGTATAAGGCTACTGAATACTTTTCTGATGTCCTGGTGAAATTTCAAAGGAAGCATACTGTGAACAGTTTGTGGAATAGTGGCAGAAGATCTGCTTTGATCATCTAAGATATTGGAGGAAAAAAACTGGCAAAAAAGGTTGCATCATCTTTCCACTTCTTGCAACTTGATTACAAGTTACAAGTGGAAATATGGAAGGACAGAAGTTATCTCCACAGCCTTGGTGAAGGATCAGAAAACTTGGTTGCCATTTTAACAGGAGACAAACTTAGTGCAGTTGTTACAAACTGTATTGTAAGTGAGTGAGAGGTTGGACTTTGATGTGAATTGTGTATATGTGAGCTGTTGAATATAAGCAGAATTTTTTGGCTTGAATTGCTTTGGCACAATTATAGAAGAACTAAGGTTTTGATAAATATTCATTCCCATGGGAATAATTTACTAGATCAGACACTGAACTAAAGGCACAGACATTCTAAACTTTGTTCCAAATGGCATTGTTATAATGCCACAGGATGAGGTTGAGAATGACTAGAAGAAAGATTATCAATAGAAAAGGAAATTTGGACAGATTGCCAAGAGGAAAGCAAACAGTGCACTTGGAAGTAGAGCTAGTGTTGGGAGAATAACAAGGATTATCCAGAATTCACTGAATTTCAGATAATCCTTGCCAGTAAATAGCAAATAGTTCCAGCTTAGTCTGAAGTTGAAGGAAAGCTAGTCTGTCTAAATTGTGGATGATGAAATTACCAAGGACAATTATCTCACTCAGTGTAATTAGAATGGTAGAAACAGCAAATGAAGGTACAAAAAATGAGGCAAAAAATTCTTCAGCCAAAGCAGACCACAAAGGAGATTCTAAGTTCAATAATTTGACATGAAATATCAGACCCAAAAAGTGTGCAAGTCGCCATTCTTACAAAAAGGATAAGGATCTGGAAGCATATTCTTTGTAGTGCTTTTTTTTTTTTTTCCCCCCCAAATAGCAGGTTTAGATGTGTTTTCAGGAATGAGGCCACATTCATTTTTTGAAAATGAATTCACAATGGTGATTGTGAATTTGTTTAAAATTCACAATCAATTCACATCCCTCAGAGTAAGTCATACTCTGAGGGATGCGAAACATAAATGAAACAGTAGAGTGCAATGGGACATGTATCATAAAAGGGTAATGGATCTTTATATCTCCTTTTTATTTTTCCACTTTTGCCATGCTTAGGAGAAAGCTGGATGTTCTCCCTTGCAATTAGCATGTTTGAGGTTTCACACTTAGTGTTTATTTTCATGCACCTTACTGCCACAATAGGAGTCTAAGCATAGTGTATATCTGAAATTTGAAGCAACATAAAGGGGTCAGGATATTGAGCTACAGAGGAAAACTGCATTGCCCCTTTCACTTGATGTTGGAGGGGGCAGGTGAGATACAAGGATGACATTCCTGGTTGGTACTAAGATACTATCTTTATGTATGAAAATTCTTTTGGCTGTTAACCCCATGGTCCTAATTCAGAGCAAGTCTCATCAGGAAGATTTAAAGAGATCCAACTCTGTTACTAGAGGGAAAGTTTTGTGGGGTTGCCATAAATGGTCTTCCCAAGCATTGTTGCATGAAAGTTGCTCCAAAAGTTTATGTAAGGACAATTTGAAAAGAATGTCTCTAAATGGAACTTTACCAATCCTTCTCGATAGATTGCATGAGTAATTAGAAAAAGATGGCATATTTGTAAGTTTTTTTTTTTGCCCAATTGATGTGCAAGTCACTTCTGAATTGGGTTGGGATTGTTGAGGACCCAACCCTTCCAAGAATAAAGACAATTCTCAAATGAAGGAAGAATGATTCAGTAGCAGAGCTCTCTACTCACCATGGAACCATCCATGCACCATCTGGCAAGCAATGATAGCTCTCTAAAGTGGACACAGGTTACTGCAGATGCAGTACTGGTACCACAGCAAGCCTTGAGTCCTGTTACCATATCAAAGAGCAGGAGACTTACTGCAACACTGTTAAACACTTCTTGCAGGTGAATTCACTAGAAAATTTTGTCCAGGCCATTATAAACATAATCTTGCCAAAGAGGCAAAAGCAGAGAGAGACTACCAGGAGTCTCATTTCCAGATGTGTACAGGTCATACCATGTGAGCAAAATGTTGGTCAGGGAAATAAAAGTAAAAAATGACTCAGAAGTAGAGCAAATAATAAAAGAAAAAGGTACAGAAGATTAAAAATGAAAAGGGCTTTTTTTAATTACTATATATGTTCATATAATAACACCTACCAGTTTCGTTAGCAACTGTCTAGCTTTCTCAAGGCTTGAACGGTAAACACACAAAAAAAAAAAAAGATAAATGCACAAAGTATAAAGAATATAAAACCGTTAGTAACTATAAGGTAGCTAAGTTGTTATGTTCGCGTGACAATGTCAGCATGTATTGCGAATCTTTAGTCTGTGTCCTGAACACGCGTTGCATAAACACGTGTTATATGATTGTTGGTGTACTGTAGTTCCGTCAAACTGAGTGAATTGATTAAATTATTCCAAGTCTCATTAATATGGCACCTTGATTTCTGTTTAGGTTGCTGTCTGTTCGTAGGACTACTGTTGCTTCTTTGAATAATCGGTGTCTGAAATCATCGTTTATGTAGGGCATAGAACTATTTTCCCAGTCTATAGAATGATTAGAAGTTGAAAAGTGATGCGCTAAACCAGAGGTGATTGTCCTGTTATGATTTACATCTCTAACATGTTCTTTCTGTCTGATTTCAAGGCTTCTTGAAATTTGTTCAATGTAGAAGAGGCCACACGTACATGGAATATTATACACACCTGGATATTTGTAAAATGAAATACTATCCTTAGGAGAACTTAACATCTATCTAATGCTAGTAGTTGGTTTAAATACAACTCTTATGTTATGAGCTTTTAACAATCTCACTATATTGGTAGAAACCGAACCCATAAAGGAGATGACGACCGTTGAAATCTGCTGGGAGACTGTTTCTTGTTGTCAGTGGTGATCTTTATACAGGAATTTGTTGATAATGTTTATTAGAGGATATCCATTATTTTAATGAAAAGGGCTATTACTAAGAGGATTCCCTCCACCACAAACAGGTGCTAGAAGAGATTTAAATAAGCTTGCAAAGTGGTAGATTATTTGGTAACTTGAAAAGAAGCCTCTGATATGTTACTATTACTTTTGTTTGTGTGTACTATATCTAGGGACCAGCTTATAGAACTTTTACTACTGCATCTTCAAATGGGACAGTCTTGGTTGGCTAGGGAACTGTTGGTGCAAGGATGTTAAGAGTCATACTCTGCAAATAAAATCTTATTTTATGCAGAAGAAAGTTTATAAGAGTTGTAATACAATGATGTGTTATGCAGTAAAAATGGATTTTATTAACAAAGAAATATATGTTTACATGATATGTGCATTCACAACTATCAGTAGAATCTTGGTTGAATAAAGCATTAACAACAGTAAATTACATGCTTGAAATGGGTACCTTGTCTTTCAAGACAGGCTTTGTAATGCATGCAAGAACCCTTGCATGCACTAAAAAAAGATGGGGTAGGACATCTGCTGGACATATCATGTCCAGCAGCTGTCCCTTAGTTCATGGAGGTTTGAAGGCACAATGGAATACCATTCCTTCAACATACCCAAAACAAAAGGCAACAAGATGTGAGATCGGGAGAATGTGAAGAGTACAAGAATTCTGTGAACCTTGAAATGAGCCTCCCCAGGAAGTGTGACAGGTTGCTCATTCCTGTTCAAGCCTACAACACAAACATATTGTAGGCTTAGACCATTTTTTATGTTGAGCCCATACACGGGAGGTTGTTTGATCAACATAATACATTAGTACCATATATGGGTAATGGGTTGGAAAAGGAGAAACTTGTTTACATTTGATTTAAAATGTCTGTATATTGTATTCCTTGGAAAACACATCGGGGGGGGGGAGACTGTTCTACAATACAGCAGTAGTAGCGATGAAGGAGGAGGAAAAGAAACTTGTTCTGTGGGTTTCGCAAGGTGTACTGTAAAATGATGTTGGGTAGCAGCAGCTGCAGATGTCCAAACAGGCTTAGTATACTAAGTGGGGAAATTATTAATGCTATTTCAGATGAACATTTGCAAGAAAATATTTATAGAATACACAAATTGCAGAAACCAAACATCTGTGAGAAAGTGGGAGGAGCGAGTAAGTAAGAGATAGGTCATTAATCAATCCAATTGCTCTTCTCTATATTGAGACAAGCATTTTAAGGGAGCTCTTAGAATGCCTTACTCCAAATGCAAGAGCAGTATTCAATAGTTGGGCAGGTTTGTGATTCGTATAAGGTTAGCAGCTGTTCTGAGGTAAAGCAATGTCTTGAGCAAAAGAGAAATCTTAGGTTTTTTTTTTTTTTTTTTTAGAAGCTGAGGACGCAAAGGTTGTGATATATTTATGCCAGGAGAGGCTTGATGTCAGGGTAATTCCCAGAAGAGAAATTTCATCTTGTCTGGAAATTTGAAAAAAATAACACTAGGAGAAAATTGTACTTTTTGGTGAGAAAAGACAGAACTGAATTTTACTACCATTGAAATTGACAAGTTATCTGGACCCCATTAGAGGATGGCTTGGAGATCAGAATTTGCTCTAACAACTCTATTAATGAAAATAATGCTCAACAATACAAGTTTTCTTCCGCTAATGTGTATGCAGGGGATGTCGAGTTCAGTTCCCCCCCCCCCACCTTGCACCATACTGTACAATGAAGTACATGGATAAAAACAGTTATAATTTGATGCATTTGCACAAATTAATTATTGGTTTTTTTTTTTTTTTTAATTCATGTACTTCAAACAAGATCCGAGTGTAAATGGCTCAGCCCGAGTAGTTAAAATATTATTTTTCTTAAGTGAAGTGCTGGCATATGTTATCATATGGAGTGCCAGCACCTCACATAAGGACGAGTATTACAGTAGGCACACAGGTGGATCATCTGCCTACAGTAGATAATGTGTACAAAACCATAATCTATAACTAGCCTAGAACAGTGTTTTTCAACCTGTGGTCTGCAATGATGGGGCAAGTGGTCTGCAGGCAGACTTAAATTAATTAAATACATTTTTTTTTAATTATCCAAACACAAATTAAAATTAAGTAAAAATTGAAATCAAATGGAGCCTTAAAAAAAAAAAAGCGTCAGAATGTTCAAAGGCAGAAGCAATAAAACTATACTGTTTTTCACTTCACCCCTCTTTCTGCCACTAAATTTATAGCTGCAGAATGACAAATAATAAAAGAGGAGAAACTGAAAAACAATAGTTTTATTGCTTCCACCTTCCCTTGCTGTTTTGTCAGATTTGAAGTGAACATGTGTTATCCACATTTCAACCAATTGCTTGTTGTGTATTGATTTTTATTATTGAAGGTTTCCTTCAACCAAGGCTCAGTATATCTTCAGAAGTGATACTTGAACAAAGTGTGTCATGAGTTAACCCCAGTATTTATATATTTTTCAGAAACGTTTTTTTTAATAATGGAAAAGTGGCTTAGAACTAGAACTTAGAAAAGAAGAGTTAATGAAACAGGTAATGATAACCCTAATTGTAATACACTTGTTATAACGGCAAGTAAATATGATATTATTAAAGTAGAAGAAACAAGCAGTTCAAAGAAAAAATACAGTAGGAAATATAACAGTTCATGTTTGGAATTCAGGTTTACTTGGTGTGGAGATGAAAGCGAACAGAAACCTCAATGTGTTTTGAAGTGTTGGCGAACGAGTGCATGAAGCCTGCAAAACTCAATCTGACATTTAGAAACTAAACATTATGTCAAAAATAAGCCAATTGAATTTTTTCAGCGACGCTTAGGGACATTAAATCATGGGAAAGATAATTTCAGCCAGGAGTTCCATTAATAGCAAAGCACTGGAAGCATCCTATCTCTTAAGTTTGTGCATAGCGAAAACAGGAAAACCTCATTCTATTGGGGAAAATTTACTACTTCCAGCTATAAAAGATGTGGCAAACATGTCTGGCAACAAGTTACTAAAAGATGTTGATTTGATTCCTCTTTCAAATGACACTGTTGGTCACAGAATTAATGATGTGGCAGGTGACATAGAATCTCAGTTAATCGAAAGAGCTAAGAAAAGCCTTTATTATGCGTTACAAATAGACGAGACCATTGATGTTAAAAATTATGCACAGTTAATATGCTACGCAAAATATGCACATAACATTCATGATGATATTCTGTTTTGTAGAACTTTGTCATCCCGAACAAGTGGAGAATAATTATTTCACACTCTCAATAATTATATAATACACAAAGGGATCCAATGGGAAAAATGTATAGGCTTCTGTTTGGATAGAGCTCGTGCTCTCACAGGCAGGCATAGTGGGGTTGTTTCTAAGGTCAAAGAAGTAGCTCCGGATATGAATTGGATGCATTGTTTCATACATAGGGAAGCATTAGCCTCCAAAGGAATGTCACCAGAATTTAAAACTGTGCTATACAATGCTGTCAAGCTAGTTAATTTTTATTAAAGCTCGACCGTTAAATAACAGGTTATTTTCAGTACTCTGCGATGAAATGGGTAATGAATATACACAACTTTAGCTTCATTCTGAAATTCACTGGCTTTCCAGGAACAAAGTACTAACAAGTTTATTTCAATTAAGCACAAAGTTTTATTATTTGCAAACGAACGCAATTCTGATTTTGCATCACTCCTTGTTGACAAAGCATGTTTATCAACACTATCCTATCTTTCAGACATTTTTTTTTAAATTAAATGAACTAAATCTCTCTCTTCAGGGAAATTTTTTTTTAACTGTTCTTGATGCCTACGACAAAATAAAGTCATTCGAGAGAAAAAACAACAACAACTGGTGTTGTGCATACGACAGATAATTTGCACCTTTTCCAACGCTGGAATCCTTTTTAGTGGAAAATGATCTTTTTTGTTGATTCTGACTTTCTGGAAAGGGTTTGTGACCACCTCAAAACTCAAACAGAATTTTGAAACATATTTTCCGAATAACTTTTATAAGAAATTTCTGTGGGTTTGAGATCCATTTCAGGCTTGCAGTCACGAGAACAACCTTTCGTTATCATAAAAGGAACAGTTAATTGAGCTTTCATGTGACAGTGGGCTTAAAATGCAATTCCGTGATCTTGGTTTAGCTCGATTTTGGATCTAGTCTTCAGTGAGAAGTGGATTTCTGGAATTATCTGAAGCAGCATTGAAAATAGTCCTGCAGTTTTCTGCAACCTATCTTTGTGAGAAAGGATTTTCATCGCTCCTTCAAATAAAAACAAAATACAGAAATAGTCTTAGTGTGTGTGCCGATCTTCGACTGAGGTTGGCACACATTGAGCCAGATATCCAGCAACTCTGCAAGGGCTGAGAAGCTCAACCATCTCATTAAAAGTAAGAATATAATTATATCATCTTATTTGTTTAATAAAAATTAAAACTTTGTTCAATGATGATACACTTTTAATCGTTTACTTCCAATTTAATTATTTATGTTGCCATATCTTTCAAAACATGCTTTTAGATTTATTATGTTATAAATGGCACAGTTTTTCCGAGATGTTGGAAATTCCTACGTGGGTTTTTTAAAAAAAAATTACAAAAAGTCAAAACGCCGCATAGGGAAATAAATTAAAAACACGGTTTATTTTTGAAGTAAAACTTTAATTCCAACATTCTAAAATGTTATTTTTCTTGCTTTTCTGTTCACAAAATCGATCACATTGTCAAAGTCTATTTCATCACTCAGTTGCTGTTTTATAGACAGTAAGGCAAGATTTCATAAAAACCAAAAAAGATGCTGCCAGGGGTGGATCTCTGCCCCCCCCTCAGCTATGCCTCTGTAACTTAGTGGTCCGCAGAATTGTTTTTGGCATTTTAGTCCTTGGGCTTATAAAGGTTGAGAAACGCTGGCCTAGAACAAACAACTTCCTCTTTTGTTTATGCATAGACTGGACCACCAATGATTAATCTCAAGCCTACTCCCGTGCAATTTTTGTAAGTGCTGTTTGCCAGGATGATTGCAATGATTAATCAACTCTGCCTTTATTAACTATCTGTAAACTTTATAAGGAAGTAACAGTAAGTGAAGAAAACAGGAGCTGATCCAGCAGTTGTATCTGAAATCTCATTTCCCTTGGTTCCAATGCAACTGGGAAAGTAGTGAAATCAAAACATCAAAATTTAAGGTCTTCATTTGATTCAACAGTTGCCAGATTCAGGTCTCTAATCAGAACTGTTCTGTGCATCAAGTAGCTACTGGTAGACCAATGGAGCAAGTGACTTCCTCAGCTGGCACAGACTAGAGTGCAATTATCCAAATGATTATATGTTCAGTGCAGATAATGTCTATATTCATACCAAGAGCTTATACAATTATTCAGATATGCCAAATGATGTGCATAATATTGAGCTTTTCTATACAAAGAGGAAAAAATAAAATAAATACTAGTATACATAATTAGGCAGACTGGTTGGTTGGTTTATTAGCACAAGAATAGCAAAACACATAAATAGTCAAAGAGAAACTAGTAAACAATATGCATGTATAAAAACCAAGCCAAGCAATGCAGTATATACATATGAATAAAATTACAGCAGTACATAGACAAAAGAGAAATTAGTAAATAATATGTACAAAATTAAGTTTAGCAATGCAGTATCTACAGATAAACAAAATTAGTCAAATGCATTTGTACAAATTAATTCTTTGCAAAAGGTTAAAAACATCTTGCAATCAGTCTGAATCTGATAACATCTGCCCGAGCGTATATAGCTTGGCTAGATAAGTAAAATTTCATTCCTCTTGTGTGAAGTGCTGACATTTCACCAGAATATGACAAATAGTATGATGCATATTTCATTTTTCACACATGGGAAGATCATCACTCTCAGTAAATAAGAACATAAGATGACTGGCCTATGTGGAGCCTAGACAGAACAACTGCCGTCTTCTCTTTCTATGGTGACTAGAATGCCAATACTTAAATTCAGGTTTAATATCATTATTTTTTTGTCAATGCTTCCTGCTATTGAGCAATTAGCTTTGATCTTATAAACTGCCTGTATATGGTACTGTCAAAAACTGTCAAACAGTACGTGGAGAAAGTATGAGGTGATCTGGCAGCTGTATCTGAAGTCTCAATTTCCATTACTTCCAACATGTCTTGGAATCCAACACAAACAAACATCAAAATTAAAGGTTTATTTTGTACAACAAGTGTAATAGTTCATACAGCACTGGATATGGATTATACATAGGAGAGGAGATAGCTATAAAGAGCTCAATGAGTTTTCTTTTATATACACCAGTAAAAGCTGAATGGCATGCAGCTCTGCTGTATAATTACTGCAGTCAGGTGGGATCTGGTTGGAGATAGTAATGTCAGGAAGCACAACCATGATGACCGCCATTCAGGTCTTGAGCCATCAGTATAGATGGACAAGAAATTAGAGCAAGCTGTTCTGTGTGCATTAAACAATTGCAGGTAGACAGATGATGGGGAATGAGACTTTCACTCTCACTTTCTCAACTCTTATTATTATTATTACTATTATTACGGGCAACTCCAGGGAGTCATTAGACTCATCGAGGGGAGGCCCCAAATCATATTCATCACAACTATTCAA
The DNA here is from genome assembly GCF_054136105.1 of Typopeltis vanoorti. Classification (NCBI taxonomy): domain Eukaryota; kingdom Metazoa; phylum Arthropoda; class Arachnida; order Uropygi; family Thelyphonidae; genus Typopeltis; species Typopeltis vanoorti. The sequence goes on from NC_143559.1 coordinate 64,651,628, forward strand.
CATTCATACAGTATCTATCATACCTTGCCTTAAACTCATTCACTGTCACAGCATCCACCACAGACTCAGGGAGCGCATTCCACTCATTCACTACTCTACAAGTAAAGAACCCAGCTCTAACACCTTTACTAACCACACTTTTGCCCAGTTTCCATGGATGTCCCCTAGGCCTCCCACAACCAGCCCTGTTCTCAAAAATATCTTCTGAATTAATTTTATAGAAACCCTTCAGTAATTTGAATGTCTCAATCATATCTCCCCTTCTCCACCTATCAACCAATTTTTGCAACCCACAAATCCTCAACCTGTTCTCATACAGTTCATTCCACAGACCTGCTATCATCTTGGTCACTCGCCTCTGGATCCTCTCCACCTCCTCCCCATCAAGAAGAAACCTAGGTGACCAAATCTGAGCACAGTAGTCTAGATGGGGTCTTATCAAGGCTCGATACAGAGGAACAATAACCTGCTTGTCTCTGCTTGTCAATGTATTCTTCAGTAACCAAGTGATTTGATGAGCTGTTTTGGTCACTTTTGCAATGTGTCCCCTAAATTTCAATTCCTTATCTACCAACACTCCTAAATCTCGTGCCTCATCAATTTCCTGGAGCAGGGTTCCACCAATGCAGTAAACTGCCACCAATCTTTTCACCCCAAAATGCATAACCTTACATTTTGCCACATTAAACTGACATCCATTCTCCTTAGCCCAGACCTCCAATCTATCCAAATCATCCTGCAAAATTTTGATGTCATCTGCATTCACTATTGCCCTACCCAACTTCGCATCATCTGCAAACAAATGAACTGTTCCTCTCAGATCATTTCCTATATCATTTATGAACAAATTAAACAGCAGTGGTCCAAGAACAGATCCTTGTGGCACACCACTAGTCACAGGCCGTCTTGTGGACTCTACTCCCGAGTAATCCACTCTCTGATATCTCTCCGTCAACCACCCTCCTATCCATCTCACCAACCCTATGTCCATTCCCATATGCTGAATTTACTGATTAGAATTCCATGTGGAATCCTGTCAAAGGCCTTGGCAAGGTCCAGTAGAATCACCGTAAACCCATTACCCTTATCCAGTTCAGCCGTCACTGTGTTATAATACGTGAGCAAGTTACTGAGGCATGACCTACCCTTCACAAAACCATGCTGTCCCCGATACAGTATCCCATTTTCTTCTATCCAATCTTGTATTTTCCTCTTGACTATTTTCTCTAAGACCTTGACAATGATTCCTGATATGCTAATCGGTCGGTAATTTACAACAGCAGTCTTGGAACCACCTTTATGCAGTGGAACTATTTTCCCCCCTTTCCACCCGCTCGGGACTAACCCAGACCCGAGACTCAAATTAAACAAAATGGTCAAGGGTACTGACAATTCTTTAGCTGCTTCTCGTACAACACGAGCTGGTATACCATCCAATCCCACAGATGTATTGACATTGAGGTTATGCAATAGACTACTCACCTCCGCTTCATTAACCACAATTCCCGTATAATCTACTGGTTTATTCGTTTCTGCAATGTCACCACCTGGATGATATACTTTTGCAAAGTGCTCACTTAATATCAATGTCAACTCTATAGTTGACAAAGTGAGAGGCTGCATGATATAGTACAAATTGCATATGGAGGAATACTATTACCTTCAGTGCAGGTAATTTTGTCAGCATTCATGCCAGTAGCATGCAAAATCTCTGTGCACACATACCAATTTAATTCAAGAAACAAAGCATACAAGATAAGGAGAGATTTCTGTGGAAATGAAAGAATATAGAGCAAAATGTAATGAAATGAAGAAGGCAGAAGAGATAAAGCAAGATGGCTAGAGGAAGTATAAGGATATCAATAAACTATGGTGAATATAGAACAAGTGAAGCATACCAAAATGGTTAGATATAAGAAACCAAGTCCAAAGCAGAGAACCATAAAAGATGAAAACTGAAATCTTGATGAATACAGAAGAATAGAGACAGGGACAAGATAATGCTCAAGAGTTATATAAAAACAAGATCTTGAGGTCCAAAAGAGGTTAATTGATGAATTGAAGGAAATACCACCACCCAAGCACACAGAGAGAAACAGATATACTGAGGGATGAGGTTATAAAGAAATTAACACATCTGAAGAATTACAAAAGCTCAAAGAATGATGAGATCACTGGGGAGATATTGAAACATGGTGGTGTAAATTGCATGGGAGGGAAAGCACCAAAAGAATGGACAAGATCAGTTCTAATCAACATCCAAAAAAGATGAAGCAAATATATTGCAAAAACTACAGAACAATTGCTCTGACAAGTTATGTAGTAAAAGTATTTAAGATATTAACTTCAAGAATAAGGACTCTAAGGGGAGAAAATCCAGACAATGAGCAAAGAGGGGGTTAGAAGACACAGAAGTACTATACATCAAATATTAATGTTAAGATTAATTGTGGAGAATGCACCACATAAAATGTCTATATTCATTTTGTTGATTTTCAGAAAGCATTCAACATTACAGATCAGAAAATGGCATGGGTTTACTCAAATCTTATAGAGTGGACAGGAACCTGATGTCTATTGCAGAACATTAATGGCAATGCAGAGGCTGCAGTGAGATAGTGAAGCAATACAAAGATGGTTCCAGACAACAAGAGGCACAAGACAAGGAGACTCGATATACCTAAGCATCTTTATCATGCTTTTGGAAAGAACGATGGATGTTATAAAGGATAATAGGGGGAATTTCAATTCAAGGTACAAAAATAATTTTCAGACAGTCATTATTGAAGAGGAACTAGAAAGAACATTGCTGAAGTTAGGTGAAAGAAAGATATGGGTTGATAATGAACATTTAGTTTTTTTTTCACTGATATTCAGAGGAAGAAAAAGCAAACAAAAGATCAGCAAATGTGATCTGGAAGAGATTAGGAATCAATTCAAATATATAGCATACAATATGACAAGATTTAGCATACCAGCTCTCCAGCCAAAAGGCTGCAGGTTCGAATTCAAGCTTGGGCGTGGATGCTTGCGATTTTCTGTGGAAATACTGGTGGTGGTAGGCAGTAGATGGCATTGGTTATGGATGATGATAGTAGCTGTGGTTCATTGTAGTTGGTGGATTGAGTGGTGGACACAGTTGTAGAGTAGGTGCCCTCCCTCGAGTCTTTGGACTGGAGGTGTCACATCATAATAATTTAGACAAAAAAAAAAAAAAAATCTAATAAAAAAGCAAACCTATAGGCACTGGACAAGATATGGAAAAAAGTAAATCAGCGAGCCTTTCCAAAGCAGAGACTGCCAGAAACATGCATATTCGCAAGTGCTTCTATGGCTGTGAGAAGACTATAGAAATAAATGTTGGCTTTTAAAAGAACTTGTTATAGAAAGATTTTACTAATTAGGTACACGCAAAAGACAACAAATGAACCATAGCAAAGCAAACTGAAAAGAGTTTAATGAGAAAATAATTCAAAGGAAACTAAAGCTTTTAGACATATCTACACAACAGCATTACAAAAAAAAGTTCAAAACTTAGATGCTTCATACAATGGGTGGTATAAACAGAAGAGATCAGCCAAGATGAGAATGGGCAGATTATGCAAAGAAAATTTACAGGATTTGAGTCACTATGCAGTGGACAAAGAAATGACCAAATCTGCTTATATTCAAAATTTGGCAGTTCAGGTTTTAGGGTAGGAGCTGATCAATTTAACGTTTTTTTTTTTTGTTTTTTTTTTGCATCAGACACCAACAGGCATTGGCCCCATGGGTTCTCCGAGCTCTTTTACAATTCTACTACGAGTAAAATTGCAAGAGAATTCTACATAGAATTCTGTTCAGGCTTATCTTAGATTGGTACAAAAGACATTTCAGCTTATTAGGAGGTGGAGGTCTTTCCAAGTAAACTTGTGAAAACAAGCAAAGCAAATAAAATTTAGGATATTCCCCTTATTTAACAACAAAAAAGTAATCAGATGTCTTTATAGGTATACAGGAGAGATGATATCAAAATAAATGCCAATGCCTAAAAGGCAATAGAATTTTATCCATGGTAAATTCTCTATGCAATTATCAGTCATAATTGATCGTACAAGATATCACTGGTGCTATTCCTTGTGATATCAGAAGCACACACAATTTATTTTCTATAGGCCCTTCTGCCTTTTGAATGTGGGAGTGATTTAATAAAAAAAAAAAAAAAAAAAAAAAAAAATATATATATATCACCACCCTTTATTTCAGCAATTAATTGCAAGTAAGTGGTTCAAACTCAGTTTTCTATTGCACATAATAAAATTTGAAATTTATTAATTTTTTTTTGGGTGCTTAAGGGTCAAAGCTGTATAACTGAGAGGAGACCTCCACATAGCCTTTAAAGGAATGTGGAGAACCAACCAGGGCTTCTGACCTAATGTCCAATCCTCACCTTCTCGTGGTGCACCCTGTTGGGCATCTACCTGGATACTGAATGAACGAGAATGAGCTGGCAATTTGGGATTTAGCCGACCAAATTGTAATTTTTATTGGCTTAAACCAGATTATAAAATGATGGTAGAACATTACAAAATTTCATGCTGGCTGGGGCATCACCTGGTTAAACAAGGCCCCCGTTGTTTTCACCAGGGTGAACAGCAAAAATTCAGCTACTGGAACAAATCTGAAAGAATACCCCAACTCATCACAGTTAACGATCGGTTCTATCAACATACCAAGCCTGAATGGCAAAGAAATTAGAGCTAGCTGAGGAATTAGATAATAGGAGTGACTGAAACAAAAAAGACAAAAACTGGCGAGATCTTTCTAAGCAATAAAATGTTGCTCAGAAAGATCATTGCCTGAATATAACAAAATGTTATATTCAGGCAATGACAATCAAGGAAAAGAAGGAGTAGCCATAGTATTCAACACAAAATACGAGGCTAATCTTCTTGAATGGCAGTCAGTCTCAAGTAGAGTAATGTGGGCAAATATGAGAATGGAGAACTGGACAATGAGACTTATTTGTGCCTATGGTCCCACAGAAGGTTCTACTAAGATAGAAGTAGAAGAATGAGGCTTTAGAAAAGGCAACTGACACAATGAAAAAAGAAAAGTTGGTCCTTGTTGGGGGATCTAAATAGCAGAGTAGGAAACGATTGTGAGACATACAAAAATATTTTGGGAAAATTTGGAGTAAAGAGCAAAGCTAATAATAATGGCAAATATCTGTTGGATTTCTCTTCAGGACATGGACTGGTTATCACTAACACCATGTTCCGACATAAAAATGTTGCACAAATTCACATGGAGAGAAGAGGCAAGGAATAAGAAAAGTCTCATTGATTATGTTATTGTTGATAGTGATGTTTTCTCCCTGGTGCAGGACACCCGAGTGTACAGAGGATTTGAAATTGGAAGCGATCACTATTTAGTCTTGAGCAAGATAAAATTGAACTTCATATTGAAAAGAATAACACGTAAGAAAGTTTTAAAGCAAATAAAAGTTGAGCAGCTCTCAGATGTGAACTGTAGACTATAATACACAAAGATTATTGAAGAAAAAAATTAAAGAGTTTGAGAACAGGAACCAAACTTGAGAGATTCAGTGGCAAGCCTTGAAGAAAACCTTGATTGATTCAGCCAGAGAGGCATGTGGTGAGGTTGTCTGCAAGGATAGAAATATCAGAACTTCATGGTGGACACAGGAAGTTAAAGAGGCACTGAAGGAAAAGAAGAAAGCATATCAAAAGTTCCTGTCAAATAAGTCACTTTTTGCTCTTAGAGAATACAGAGACAAATGCAAAAATGCTAAACACTGTAAAACTAGCTAAACAAAAGTCATGGGAGGACTTTGGCAAGAATATAGAAAATAAATATCAAGACGGTGGCAAAATATTTTGGGGGGTTATTGAAGCAGCTTAGAAATGGAAGAAAGAGTACTGTAAAAGGAGTTAGAGATGATAAAGGTGAAATGAAAAAAGGGAGAAAAAGATATCCTTGAAGTATGGAGTAATTACTTCAAGAAATTGCTAAATGAAACAAGCAGTGAAATTACAGTGGTAAAAAAACACTCAACAGGCATACAGTCAGGAATATATATCGATACTTGAAATAGCCATCAAAGGCTTAAAATGTGGAAAGGTAGCAGGAGTAGATGATATTCGACCAGAAATGCTCAAGTATGGTGGAAGTCTTGCAGTGGCTGCACTGCATAGTTCAGAAGGCCTAGACAGAGGGACGAATTCCTGATGATTGGAGTAGAGCTCTAATAGTACCCATATATAAAAAGGGAAATAAAACTGAATGCGAGAATTACAGAGGTATTTCTATACTCACTGAGTGTTCCTGGTAAGATATATGCAAGTATACTTGAAAAACGATTCAGAAGAATTATAGAAGAAAAGCTTAGTGAAGAACAAGCTGGATTCCAGCCAAATAGAGGCTGTCAGGATCAGTCTTTACTTTATAACAAATAGTTGAGAAATCATGGGAATATAACAAAGATCTCTATTTGAGTTTTGTAGATCTGGAAAAGGCATATGATAAGGTGCCAAGAGAGAAGCTATTCAATACGCTACAATTATATGGTGTCAATGGGGCATTATATCCAGCAATATTTAGCCTTTATTTGAGTTGTAAGTCAGCAGTTAGAATTGAAGGAAGTACAGGATGATGGTTTAATGTTAAATCTGGTGTGAGACAAGGATTTACATTATCCCCTCTGTTATTCATTATCTATATGGATCACGTTATGAAGGAAAGTGGTATTAAACATGATATCAAAATTAGAGATGTTAATGTCAGCTCTTTGCTTTATGCGGACGATGTTATACTTCTAAATAAATCCGCTACAAGTTTCTCTGACTAAATTGAATAACTGTTGTAATAGATATGGTATGAAGATGATCAATAAAAAGACAGACAATGAAAATAGGCAGAATCATTGAAAATGTCAACTGTGTTGTGAATGGAGAACCTGTGGAACAAGTAAAACATTTCGGCTACTTAGGCACAATTTTTACTCAAGATGGTAAATTAAATATAGAAATAGACAACAGAATCAGCAAAACTGGTATGGTGGGAAGTCAATTGAATAAATTCATATGGAATAAGAGAGAAATTAGTCGAAACACTAAATTAGCTGTATACAAGACAATGTTCAAACCAGTTTTAACTTATGGATCTGAGAGCTGGGTCAGAAGTAAAACACTTGACCAAAGATTAGAGACCACAGATATGAGAGTCTTGAGAAAGATGAGAGGCGTGAACAGATGGCATCAATGGCAATATTATATGAAAAACGGGGATATTAGGAAAGAACTTGACATTGTCAGCATCCAGGAATGCATTAGCAGAGCTAATCTCAGGAGGTATGGTCACTTAAACAGAATGGGTGAGGAAAGATTAGCAAAACAAGTGTTCTCTGCCAGGTTGGCAGGAAAATGACCCAGAGGAAGACCAAGATATAGGTAGATTGATACGGCACAAAGTGCCTTAGACGATAACTGATTTAGAGGAAAATTGTAGATAGGAAGTTAGTAATGATGTAAATTTTTCATATAGTACTATCATATCCTGTACACGGCAGGAATTTGATGATGATAATTTTTTTTTTTCCAAAGGAAGAGAAATTTATATAAGTAAATTCCTTTTTCACCAATTAAAACAGCTTAACCTCAACTCAGAGGGAGCTTTCAATTGAAAACTATCTTTATGCATTTAGGAAAGACTTAAGTGCAATTGCAGAAAGTGGCATTATAAACTAAGTTATCCTAGAAATGAAAACATTAACAAAACAAAAGTTAAAAATAACTAAGCATGACATATATAATAACACAAAACAATTTCCTATTACCAAGATTTAAGTAATGGAGGAATTGTAATGAATTGGTATCAGTTATCTTTACAAAAGATATACCTTTCATTCCACTACCATCTGTCTGAAAGCTGTTTTTTTCTTCAGCATGGCTTTCGCTACCACTCCCAGATGATGTCACACTACTTTGAGGAGAGAGGGGCGCATGATCTGAGCTTTGGGAATTGGAAGATGCTGACCTTTGCGTTCTACAATTTGTTTCATCCGAGATCCACTCGTTTTGAGAAGTATTTGAGCAACGCTGACTTGGTGCTGTGTGTGGAGAAGTTGAAGTTCCTGGAGGGGTTAAACTATTGCTGCGTTTAATTCGGGAGTGAGATGATGGAAGAGTATGTGTGCCATCTGATGGAGAATCAAAAGAAAATATAGTTAAGCTATTCAAATAATGCTAGATAGCTATAACAAATTTATGATGATTTCTATGCATAAGAATTTAAGCTTCTGGTTTTATTACCAAAAATCATAATGAGGCACAATACACACACAAGTTTAAAAACTAAAGATGGAATTTCTTCATTGAGGTCTTATTTACAGGACCAACTTGAAACATCTTTTAGAAGTTCATTTTTTAAATTATGGATTCTACAACCATGTTATAATAACTCTTTTTATTATCCCGACGTTTCGATCTTCATAGCAAGATCATCATCTGGAGCATACGTAAATATACAAGACAAGCTGCATTACATTTCAAACCGTAAGCTAGAGAAACAATGAACTGATCACATGCTACTCACTGCCATGGCCACAATGAAAAAAAAAAATTAAAAAAATTACATCAAGATAATTTAATTTTTGATTACATGAATAAACATTCTTGCTTACAGATTGCTTTCCTTCCAGTAACAGTGATGTCCTATTTCTATTATTAGAATTGTTATTTTTGATTATAAATTACAATTAAATTATAAATTACAACATGAATAAACTTTCTTATAGATTTTTTTCCTTAACCCCTTAACATACAAAAGACGTCTGTGACACGACTTTTGTTTATTGCACCAAAATTGATTTTGAATTTTGGTTTCACATATAAATACAACTGAATATAGATGCTAGACAATCTTATGCCTGAAATAATTATTATATTTGAGAACAAATATAATAATTATTTCAGAGAACAAATCCAAGCTTCCAGAAAGAACTTAGTCGTTACACAAAACCAGCTACAAAAGGAAAAAACGAAACTTTCAAGCTACGTAAAACGCAGATATCCTGGAAAAGATCATTGACAACACAGCAAACCACATCCTCCAAAAGAAAGAAAATCTAATTTCCAAATTCCAAAGACTTAAAGATCGAAAGAACCAGCCACCATATTCAAATTTCTTCACAATGAACAATAACAACCAACCAGAAGCAAGAAACAACAGGAGCCACCAATCACCGACAGGTAACAATAATATAGTTAACCTATCCTCCCATGCTTTAAACAAAGACGAAATCTCGTCTTTGTTTAAAGCATGGGCTTTAAACAAAGCCGAGATTTGTCGATACTCAAAGGTTTAAATTATGCCATAACACCCAAATCGATAAACAATCTTGAATTTATTTGTAATATTGAAAGAGGCCTAAGATTCGTCCCAAATAACATAGCAGAAAAAATACGTTTAGAAACCACCAGCATTTTAAATCATAACAAAACAATAACAAGCAACCTAACTCAACACGAAATAACAGCGATAAAATCACTAAAGTCAAATCCAAACATCTTAATAACCAGAGCAGATAAAGGAAGTGCCACCGTTATCTTAAACCGAACCACTTATGTGGAAAAAACGAATCTGCTGGTCTTGGACTATAACCCAACTAATAGAATCAAAAAGAAAACAGAATCTACTTAAGTCAATTACCACATGGCCCGAAGATACGGTAAAAAAACTATTTCCACACTACGCTTGCTCCCCGAGAATTTACAGGCTACCGAAAATTCACAAGGAAAACACACCGTTAGGGCCCATAGTCGAAGGGATTAGCCCACCTTATCATTTGCCAAAAAATTAGCGACAACACTCAAGGAGTTGGTATGTCATTCCTCCTCCTATATCAAAAACACACGACACTTCATAAACATCAAAGACATTACATTAGAAAAAGATTATCTATTAGTCAGTTTTGATGTCTCTGCCCTCTTTACTAATGTCCCAATCAATGACACATTTCTTCTTTTACAGAAGAAATTTCCTCCAGATATCACAGCACTCTTTGCACATGTGTTACATTCTGGTTATTTTGTATGGCAAAACGCTTTCCACCTACAAAAAGAAGGCATAGACATGGGCTCACCATTATCCCCCTCTGATTGCTAACTTTTATATGGAACATTTTGAACAACTTGCTCTAGGTTTAAAACCCAAAGTTTGGCTCAGATACATTGACGATGTTTTCGCGATTTGGTCTCATGGCCACCAGACACTTTCCTTAACTTTCCATCTAAACAAACAACACAAACTTATACAGTTCAAAACTGAGATTGAAAAACATAACACACTGCCGTTTCTAGATACACTTGTCACATGTCTCCCCTCGGGCAATCTTTCCTTCACTGTTTACTGGAAACAGACACATACTGGCCCATATATACACAAACTCCTACCACCACCCAACACAAAAACTAGGTGTCATCAATACCCTAAAAAACAGAGTTCTAAAGATCTGCTCTTCAGAGCTTTTTCAATGAAAAGGCACTGAAAAACAAATTTAAAGTGATCAGTAATACTATTCAAAAAAATGGATACAGCTAAAACACTATTAACAAAATTCTCTACAAGACCTCAATAAAAAACAAAGTCAAACCAGACTACAGTAAAACTATAACCATTCCCTATATTAAAGGGACATCAGACAAAATAAACAGAGTACTACAAAAATACAACCTCAAAGCCACCTTTAAACCTCCTGCAAAATTAAAAAGCTTACTCAACTCGCCAAAAAGACCCACTCCCTTCGCTGGCCCACCCTGGAGTATACCGTATTTACTGCACCTGCAACATACCATACATAGGAGAAACAGGACGCACAATCCCAATCAGACAAAAAAGAACATAAACAACACATCAAATATAATAATTATGGTGAAGCTGGCCTTTCTGATCATGCTCTGAACACCTTACATAGAATTGACTGGAAAAGCACTAGTTGTCTACATCACACCAAAACATGGTATGAACACAAATTTAAGGAAGCTTGTGAGATCATTATCAACCACCCCAATCTGAACAATAATTATGGTTTAAAAATCCTATACATATGGAAGGCATATATTCGTCCCACGAATCCTTCCTCTCTAAGAACTATAAACAGGACTCTAGAAAATCCAGGATCCTAAATTTAAAATAACTTTAATACTGAAAAATAGGACATCACTGTAAAGGAAAAAAAATCTATAAGAAAGTTTATTCATGTTGTAATTTATAATTTTTTTTTTTTTAATCAAAAATTACAATTGTAATAATAGGAATAGGACATCACTGTTACTGGAAGGAAAACCAACTGTAAGCAAGAATGTTTATTCATGTAATCAGAAATTAAATTAACTTGATGTAATTTTTTTTTTTTTTTTTCACTAGAGGACATGCCAGTGAGTAGCGTGTGATCAAATCATTGTTTCTCTAGCTTATAGTTTGAAATGTAATGCAGCTTGTCTTGTATATTAATGTATGCTCCAGATGATCTTGATATGAAGATCGAAATGTCAGGATAATAAAAGATTTATTTTAACACGGTTGAAATAAACTGTCATATATTTCAATCCATAATTTCAAAAATGAATGCTGATCACTGTGTAACACTAAAAGAAAGGATCTTTTAGAAGTATAATCTAAAGTCTGGGTAATCAGTCATTCTCACATAATCAGTGTAATAAGAATAATAAACTACTTAATTTTTACTTTTATAAGGATGTGGAAAGGCTTTATCTAGCAATTCTGGTAAAACAGCAAGAAAAAAATAAATAAAAAATAAATAACTGATATATGCTGCATTACAGCCACAGTTGCTCTGGCCAGAAATTTTAAATGAAGTTATTAAAATCGAGAGTCTGGTCAGAGCTAGGTTTGTCGAAAACTCTCATACTCAAGTTTTTTTTTATTCAAATTACACATCAAAAATTCACTATAATTTATTTTATAGACAAATATAATAGGATGCTGCAATTTGTTTTACAGCATACTTTTGGATCTTATTATAATAAGAAGGTTTAGATAAATTTAAGAGTAGTGCACTATTATATTAGTATCATTACTACTTTTTTTTTTTTTTTTAAAGAGAAACTTGTGCATAATTCTATTCAATATATAGATGAAAACAAGGTAAAAGTATTATTTATTAAATATACTGTCATATATTTCAGTCTGAAATTAACAGACCATCAGTGGCTTATAAACAGTTGTTACAAGATAGAATGCAAACAATCTATTTATTCGAAATAGAATGAACCGTGTGATGTAAAATCACCAATAGTGCTATGCTTTAACTGAAGAAAAAGTTGATCATAATAGCGTAAAAATAAATTGCATATTATATATAAACTTATATCATACTCAACAGATCAGATAGGTGTAGTATCTATTGGTTTCTTAAGACCTCATGTCTTTATAAGATATCATTCTTGGTTCAATAGTAATTAGAAAAAATCCTTTAACGATGTGTTATCCTAATCAAACCTTCTCATATTTTTGATAAGGATAGGCAGTCATTCCGATTTAAGTTGGGATGGTGAAGCATAGTTTCAGCACTTTTTCAGTCGGTACAAATTTGAACTTAAGCGTTCAAATTTGTACTGACATCTATATAGAAGGTGTGTTTCAGACCAAAGAATGTTGTGGTCTGTCTCTATTCCATGTTGAGCTAATCCAAATTATCAGATTTTTTGTGGAAAATATAAGATTGATGTTCTTGTATTCTTCTTTTTTCTATTGAGCATCCAGTTTGCCTGAAGTAGGAAAGATGGCAGTCATATGGAACTTGGTATACATCTGGAAGAGGCATAGGAGAGTATTTATCTTTAGAGAGGAAATAGATTGAGAGTTTATTAACAAGAATAAAAGTCTCTACTAAATTATATTTCTTCAGAATTCATGAAATTGGTTCTAAAATGCCAGAGATGTATGGGACTGGAACTCAATGTTGATTCCTTCTTGTTGGAGTTAGTTTGTAGGAGTCAAACAGAGGTGTAGTCCATTCTGAGAAGCTAATTCATCATCATCATGCATATCAAGGATTTAGGCCTAGCATGGCCTGTAAGAAGCTACTTAATTTCATATATTGTTTGATATTTGCGAGTTGTTCTTGTAAATGATGGGGAGTTGAACAATTAGTCCTAGCTCATCAAATTAAACACTTTACGATTCCAGTCTTTTGAGAAAGATGATGTGCAGATTGGTGAAGAATAACTTCCAGTGAAAGAGGGTTTTCTTTCAACTTATGTTGAATTACCTGAAGTGAATGGATGGGAAGAAATGTCTGGAAACAATAATTTTTGTCTCTTTCAATTCCATAGTGAATCTGATACAAGGATGCAAAGTATTTATAGTACCTAAAAATGTTGCTAAGGTATCTATATTGCAAAGCCACTCTACAAAAATGTCTATATATCTAACCCAAAATGAAGGTTGAGGGTGCATAGATGAAAAATGGAAGTCTTCTAAATAAAAGTTGGCTAAAGCAGGTGGAGTTTGAACAATTAGTTCAACTCCCCTATATCAGATCAATTTATTAAGAAAAAGTGAATTGTCCAAAGTAGAAATCACACAACCTGAAAAATGAAAATATGCTCCTTAAAACAAGGAAGCAGATGATACTCAATAACTGCCACCACAGCAAAACTGATAACATTCCATCCCCCCCCCTCACAATTATAGCTATCTATAGTTGTAGATAATTTCCATGTTCTCAGTTCCCTTGTTCATATTTTTTAATGAATGCATTTATAGAGATATTACTGATATGTTCAGCATTGCTATAAGTAATCCAGCATCAACTTAATTATAGTTATTAAGTTGATGTTAGCTGGAGTTAGGTTAGACTTTGAAAAAACTGAAATGAAATATGATTCAACTGGAATGTTTCACTGGTGTGAAACGAAAGCCATTGAAGATTGCATTTTAGTAAGTGACTGTTTTCCTTTTAAAAAAAGTTTTTGTCAACTCTATGGATTGCAGATTCCTTATAATAGCAAAAGTGGGATTTAATAAAATAAAATATTATGACAGAACTAAAGAAGAATTATGAGAGAGCTTTTAGTTCTCTCATAAGATATTTCATTATCCTTTTCTCCTTGATTGGACAAAGCGAATGTGTGAAACTTGTCAGATACCACCCATAAACAAAGACCTAAGAATCATGTGTACTATTGTATTTAAACAAAATTGCCTGGTTTTTCTAGCTGTGGCATTGAGATGAACATAGTAAAATATTTCTAATATGAATCCGAGGTATGCAAGAATTTTGCATTTCATATATATAAAACATTGTAATTAAAAAAATGACTGAAATTGGGTTTTATTGGTCAGAATTAGCTATAACTAGTAACCTACTAGTTTTGCTATGTTAACTAGTGGCTTCTGGGTTTGATGAACATACAATTATAAACTTAAAACAACAAGCTGTCATTATGAATCAATACAAACTGAAAAAATTATACCGAATGCACAGGAACTGTTACACAATATAACTATGCATTCAGTATAATTTTTCAGCTTGTATTGATTCATAGTCGCAGCTTGTTGTTTCAAGTTTATACTGTAGACCAGAGTTTCCCAAACTATGTTCCGCGAAAACTGAATAAGTGTTCAGTGAAAAATTATCAAAATTAATACAAGCCTAGAATGGTTTTAAATGCTTAATAGCATGCACTCTCTGAACAGCTGCAAAGTATATAGTGGAATTATTGAATGAGCACTTTATCAGCTTATATCATACTGGTGTAAATGATGTGGTGGAATATATAGAAGAGAGGCAAGTATTAGGAGAATTGGAACTGAAAGAAATAGAGGTGTATAAGATGTTGGTTGGGTTAGATGTGAATAAGGCTGTGGGAATGGATGACACATCACCACATATTCTTAAGGAATGTGCACGATAGCTGGTTATGCCCCTGACCAGATTATTTAATGAAAGTCTTGCAGTGGGTAAGGTTCCTAAGGAGTGGAAAGAAGGCAAAATAGTACCACTCCACAAGCATGGTTCTAAGACAGGTCTCCAACTATAGGCCACTCTGTATAACTGTGGTTGTAGTCAAGGTGTTGGAGAGATTGGTAAGGAAAAGAATACAGGATTTGGTTTGGGAAAAGAATACAGGTTTATCAATAGCAATAAAGAATGCTATTAATAAACATGGCATTCTTTAATATGATTAGCATGGATTTATAAAGGGTAGGTCCTGTTTAATTAATTTACTTGCATTTTATGATAAGGTGACAGGTGTGTTAGATAAGGAGAATCATATAGTGATATTCTTAGACTTTGCAAAAGTGTTTGATAAATTACCACATGATAAATTGGTGTACAAGCTGCAGAGGATGGGAATAGATAGCATATTGAGTAGATGAATCAGAGATTGGCTCTGAACAATACTAGCAGGTTGTGTATGATGGAGCAGTGTCTCAAAAAAAAAAAAGCAGGTAACCAGTGATGTGCCCCAGGGTTCTGTTCTTGGGCCCCCTGCTGTTTACCTTGTTTGTAAATGATATATCATGTGGACTGACTGGGGATCTTCAGTTATTTGCTGATGATGCAAAGATAAGAAGCATTATAAGTAGCGCTGCTGATGTTAATTCTCTTCAGGAAGATTTGAATAGACTTTTTACTTGAACAAAAGTGGAGGTTGTAGAGTTTTAATATCAATAAGTGCAAGTTGTTATATTTTAGAGTGCAGAAATATAAGGCTGTGCACTATATTGATAGTGCTGTACTGCAGGAAGTGGATGCAATTAGATTTGGGAGTGATGGTTGGCAGTAGACTGAAGTTTAGATGTCACACTGCTAGTGTTGCAAAGGATGAACATCGTAGTGGTACTATGATAAGAAGTACTCTAACATAAGGATAAGTTCCTCTAATCTAACTATAAATGCTCTCTCTTTGGACAGTTTATCGCTGAGGAGTGCCAACACTACTTCCACTGGTTCGCTGTAGTTGGTGGAGACAGATTTGTAGAGTAGTTGCCCTCCCTTGAGTTTTTGGACTCCTTGGAGGTGTTATGTAATAATACCTCACTCTATAAATTCAGATTATGGATAAGTGAGCAATTCATATAATTATAATACAATACACTAATGCTTAGTGAGTTCTCTGAATACCTATTCTTTCCACATTCATTACAAAGCTCTCTCTCTCACACACACACACACACACACACACACACACACACACCAGGTTTCATATAAAGCTGAACAGTAAGGTTGCAAACCTATAACAGCATGCATAGGCAACTGGTTAATGCCAGGTATCTGGAATAGATGAAGATCAGTCCTTCAGAGAAAGTGCAAGGAGAGCTGTTTCAAATGTAACAGAGCTTTTATGGCCAGTTTGATGCAAGTACATCAAACAAAAACAGTATGAGCAAGTAAACAGAACAAGCATTAAAAGAGTCATTTATTAAGATGACTGCCTTCTGAGCAACAGCATCATGCATTTAGGCAGTTTTGAGATACCACTAATGAGAATCTGTATTCTCAGATTTGGAGTAACTGGATTTATAGCATGAGCTGTAAACAGCTAAGATTACTGTTAAAGATGCAACTTCTATTTAGGGAATCCTCAATTACTGGATTTATTTAGGAATATAAAAATCATAATAATATATTAACATATATCAACAAAATAAGCTTGAATGGCAAAGAAATGGAGATAGCTGAGTAATTGGATAAGTACCAGATCTATATAATAGGGATGACTGAAACAAAAAAGACAAAAACTCGTGAGATCTTTCCCAGCAATAAATACAAAATGTTATATTCAGGCAATGACAATCAAGGAAAAGAAGCAGTAGCCATAGTATTCAACACTAAATATGAGGCTAATCTTCTTGAATGGCAGTCAGTCTCAAGTAGAGTAATGTGGACAAATATGAGAATGGGGAACTGGATAATGAGACTTATTTGTGCCTATGGTCCCACAGAAGGTTCTGCTAAGGTAGAGGTGGAGAAATTTTTTTTGAGGATTTAGAGAAAGCAACTGACACAATGAAAAATGAAAGTTGATCCTTGTTGGGGGATCTAAATAGCAGAGTAGGAAATGATTGTCAGACATACAAAAATATTATGGGAAAATTTGGAGAAAAGAGCAAAGCTAATAATAATGGCAAACACTAGTTGGATTTCTGCTCAGGACATGGACTCATTACTAATACCATGTTCCAACATAAAAATGTGCACAAATTCACATGGAGAGAAGAGGCAAGGAATAACAAAAGTTTCATCGACTATTATTGTTAATAGTGATGTTTTCTCTCTGGTGCAGGACACTAGAGTGTACAGAGGATTTGAAATTGGAAATGATCACCATTTAGTCTTGAGCAGGATAAAATTGAATTTCATATTGAAAAGCATAACATGTAAGAAAGTTTTAAAGCGAATAAAAGTTGAGCAGCTCTCAGATATGAACTGTAGACTGAAATATACAAACATTATTCAAGAATAAATGAAAGTTAGAGAACAGGAATCAAACCTTGGAGATTCGGTGGCAAGCTCTGAAGAAAACATTGATTCACCCAGAGAGGCATGTGGGGAGGTTGTCTGCAAGGATAGAAAAATCAGAACTCTTTGGTGGATACAGGAATTTAAAGAGGCAGTGAAAGAAAAGAAGAAAGCATATCAAAAGTTCCTGGCAAATAAGTCAGCTTATGCTCTTAGAAAATACAGAGACAAAAGTAAGAAAGCTAAACACTGTAAAACTAGCTAAACAAGTGTCATGGGAAGAATTTGGTAAGAACATAAAAAATAAATATCAAGAAGGTGCAAGATATTCTGAAGGTTATTGAAGCTCAAAAATGGAGGAAAGATTGCTGTAAAAGGAATTAGAGATGATAAAGGTGATATGAAAACTGGAGAAAAAGATATCATTGAAGTATGGAGTAATTACTTCAAAAAATTGCTAAATAAAACTAGCAGTGATGACACCACATTGATAAAAAAACAGGAACACTCTACTGAGTGTTCCTGGTAAGATTTATGCTAGTATACTTCAGAAACTGGTTGAGAAGGATTGGGGAAGTTTGGTGAAGAACAAACTGGATTCAGGCCAAATAGTGGCCGAAAGGATCAGATTTTCACTTTACGACAAATAGTTGAGAAGTCACGGGAATATAACAAAGATCTGTATTTAAGTATTGTAGATCTGGAAAAAGCAAATGACAAGGTGCCAAGAGAGAAGCTATTCAAAATGCTACAATCAGTGGGACATTATATCAAACTATACTTAGTCTTTGAGTTGTAAGTCAGCAGTTATAATTGAAGGAAGTACAGGAAGGTAGTTTAATGTTAAATCTGGTGACAGACATGAATGTACATTATCCCCTCTGTTATTATCTATGTGGATCACATTATAAAGGAAAGTGGTATTAAACCCGATATCAAAATTGGAGATGTTAATGTAAGCTCTTTGCTTTATGTGGATGATGTTATACTTCTAAATAAATCCTCTATAAGTTGGAAAGATTCCCGACTAAATTGAATACCTGTTGTAATAGATATGGTATGAAGGCCAGCATTAAAAAGACAATGAAAATAGGCAAAAACATGGAAAATATCAACTGCATTGTGAATGGAGAACCTATAGAATAAGTAAAACGTTTAAACTACTTAAGTACAATTTTTAGTGAAGATGGTAAATTAAATATGGAAATCAACAAAGCTGGTATGGTAGGAAGTCAACTGGATAAATTTATATGGAATAAGAGAGAAGTTAGTCAAAGCACTAAATTAGCTGTATACAAAACAATGTTCAAACCAGTTTTAACTTATGGATCTGAGAGCAGATTAGAAATAAAACACTTGACAAAAGACTAGAGGCCACAGATATGAGAGTCCTGAGGAAAATTAGGATATTAATTGATGGCAATGGCAATATTATATTAAAAACGAGGATATTATGAAAGAACTTGACATTATTTAGCATCCAGGAATGTGTTAGCAGAGCTAATCTCAGGTGGTATGGTCACTTAAACAGAATGGGAGAGGAAAGATTAGCAAAACAAATGTTCTCTGCCAGGTTGACAGGAAAATGACCCAGGGGAAGACCAAGATATAGGCAGGTTGATATGGTAAAAAGTGCCTTAGAAGATAGAAATATAAGATCTGATAATGTTGAAGCCTTGAACAGGTAATAGATTGATTTGGAGGAAAACTGTAAATAGGAAGCTAGTAATGATGCAGATTTTTCATGTAATACTATCATATCCTGTACATACACCCCTTGAGGGTAAATGTCAGAAATTTGATGATGTATATCTGCATAAATTCAACAGATAAATAACATATCTAATTTTCATATTGGGATTAATGCCATTTTCCTTCATAATGTGATCAACATAGATGAACAACAGTGAAGATATGTGTGCACCCTTTTCTCACACCTGAAAACAATCTTCCTGTACTCTCAATTTTAACTGCTGACTTCCAACTCAAATATATAGGCTATATACTGCTTGATACACTTACACCATATAATTTCAGTGCTTTGAACATCTTTTCTCTTGGTACCTTCTCATAGGCCTTTTCCAAATCTACAAAACAATCTCAGACTGATAATCTCTATTTGGCTCAAACCCAGCTTGTTCTTTAAGTATCTATTCCACAACCTTTCTTAGCCTTTTCTTGTGTACTAGAAATCTTACCTGGAACAGTCAGAGAAATTTCCAATTTATCTTCAGTTTCATTTCTTATCTACGGATACTACAAATACTGGTTGAATTAGAAACTGAGGAAATCAGTGGTTCCCATATAGGCATGCAACTGCCAATAGCAATCCTCTTCAATTCCCTGTGCATACTTTGGTAAGAGATGAGTTGAGAACAGTCTTCTTTAAATGCCTCAGTCAATTGCTATGCATAGCAAATTCTGTGTAAAGAAGACTTTTTCCCAACTCTTATGTGAAAGGAATTTAAGAGGATCGGTATTGGCAGTTGCATTCTTATACAGGAACCACTGATTTCTACAAAGTTTCTAATTCAGCTGGTATTTGCACTATCCATCTGTACAAGCTTTCTAAGACAATGGTGTTCTCTTTCCTAACTATCTTAGGACCTCAGTAACACTTCTTAGACAAACAATATAAATTATTTTTCCACTGATTAAACACTCAGGATATCCCACCTTGTGAAAAACCAGTCAAGTTCTGTTTTCAAAATCATGGCTCCAGTCAGGCACCCACAATAAGCAATTTGATAATATGGGCAAACTCCAAAAGCTCCTTTGTTTTTCTCATTGTGATCAACATGATTGACGATTACTGACCAGCAGCATCCTTAAATAGTTGCCTAAAATACATGGGACACATTGACAAAATATTCTGTAAACATGCTGTATAAGTGACATTTCCATATATTTGCATCAAGGTTTGCAAGTCAGTGGTCGGTACATGTACAAAAGCTCTACTCCAATCATCTGAGGGAAAAAACTTATCTGAGCAGACTTTCTGAATTATGCAGTGTGGCAATTGTGAAACATTTATGCATCTATATTTGAGCATTACCAGTCAAATGTACTCCAGCTGACTATTCAACATTTCAGGTTTTTGATGGTTTTTTTATACCTCAAATACTGATAAGTACTCCTGATTGCATTCTTCTGTAATCAAGCATTGATCCATCAAGTGCATGGAAATTCAATCAATTCTACAGAGGATTGCAAAGGCTATTCAATGCATTTCTCTCTTAGTTAAAGAAAATGGGCAAAGAGTGTAAATTTTCTGTCAAAAACAAATCCTATGAACTTGGAATCTTGTTATTGGATTAAGATTTTTCCCTCTATCCTTAACTCTGGGTGAAGAGATGGTGATATATTAAGTTCTGCCATATTCTAAGACCCATGGGCTTTGAAGGACTGATCCATGAAGTTAACAACACTCTTCACATGTTTAGCATGAGTCTTACAACATGACAAGTCCCAAATAAGACTGACATTACAAATTACAGTCCAGTGTTTGTCTAAAATCATAATTAAGATCTTTGGCGAGTGCTAGCATTGAGAATTAGGTTGATAATTACAGTATGATGGTCAGCATAGGTTTGTTAAGAGGTTATATTTTATGAATCTACTTATATACCACAAGGTAAAAAATGCACTGGATAAAGGAAATGCATATATAGTGTTAACACGTTGACTGCCGTAATGTTAAAAAATTTTTTGATCCCCAGGCCAACTTCTTTTTGTTTTACAATTTGCTTAAAGTAACATAAAATAATCATATTTTATGATTTTTTATTTATTTCATGCAGCTAAATAGATTTTTTTAAGTGCGAATCACGTGTGCACTGCGCGGCCTGAGAAGAATTTTTTTACTGCTGGGCCGAGCGGTGCACACGTGATTCGCACTTCACACAAGGTCAAACTTGGATATATATGACGCTTACGAACAGTTATATGTGTTGAGTGTTTTGTCCGGTGGAATAAATTTGTTATAGTGATAAATATTGTTATAAATTGCCCTAATATGGGAGACTACGAAAAAGAGCAACGTCATTTAGAAGCCTTGATAAATGAAGTTCTATCTGATGACGAACCATATGAATATTCTACGGAAAGTTACTACGGAAGTGATCTTAGTTCTGTGTCTTCAGATTCTGATTCTCTCATTGCTAGGAAGAGAATAAAAGTATCTACAACTGGTAATACCGAAGTTTTCGCTCCTAGTACATCTCAGTTTACTGCTGCTCATTCTGTAGACCAAACAATTGATGATGTTATAAGAAATTCCTCAGATGAAATACTTGGAAATGTGAATTCAACCGACCTACAATGGAATGAAATTACAGGTGATAAACTAAAACATTTTCAGTTTGTGGATAATAATTTTGGAATAAAACAAAATGTTATTGAAGAAATGCATGATAAACAGCCTGTAGACTTCTTTTTTATGTTTGTTGATGAAGGACTGCTGGACCTAATGGTGCAAGAAACTAACAGATACGCTCTTCAAAAACTCAGTAAGAGAAGTTTACCAAAAGCAAGGATAAGAAAGTGGAAAAACACAAATCCCAATGAAATGAAGATATTTTTGGGTCTGCAAATTTGGTTCGGTTTAGTGCAGATGCCAAAATTAGAGTGTTATTGGTCGAATAACATCCTCTATTCTACAGAAATCAAACAAGTTATGTCAAGGAATCGGTTCGATCTTCTTCTCAGTAACTGGCACTTCACAGACAACGAGGGTGGAAATACTTCTGAAAGACTTTATAAAATTACACCTCTCATAAATCATATAAGAAAAAATTTCCAGAAAATAATGACGCCTTCGAGTAATATTTGCGTTGATGAAACTTTAGTTCCTTTCCGAGGTCGTATTGCCTTTCGACAGTACATCAAGAATAAACGACACAAATTTGGCATAAAACTATTCAAATTGTGTATTGAAGATGGATATACATATGATTTCAAGATATACTGCGGCGCAGAAAAGACCAATGCTACTAATAGTGTTCCAACTTCAATTGTTATGGGACTTTGTGAGAATCTTCTTGACCATGGACGCACAATATTTGTAGATAATTATTATACCAGTATTGAATTAGCGCACAAACTTTTGAATAGACAAACACACCTTGTAGGCACTTTGAGAAAAAATCGAAAGGGAATTCCACAGGATGTTACCCAGAAGAAATTGAAAAAGGGTGAAATAATTGGTAAAGAAAGTGACACAGGGGTGGTGGTAATAAAATGGTGCGATAAACGTGAAGTGCTTATGTTATCAACAAAACACACAAACAAAATGAAATCCCTTACAGCAAGAAATGGTAATGAAGTGCAAAAGCCGGAAGCTATTATGGACTATAACAAAAGCAAAAGTTTTATTGATCTATCTGATCAGATAAAAGCCTATGCTTCTTGTCTTCGAAGAAGTGTGAAATGGTATCGAAAACTCGCAGTTGAAATTCTTTTAGGTTCTGCTGTGGTAAACGCTTTTATAGTATATAAGCGAGTTACTGATAAAAACATTAGCATCACAGAATTTAGAGAAAAAATCGCAAAAGAGTTATTAGGAATTACACCAAAGGAAAATAATGTCGCTTCGACTTCAGACAAGGAAAAACATATTTTAGAAGAGGTTGGTACCAGTAATAGGAGAAGATGTACATCTTGCTACAAAAAGTTAACCGAAGAACATAATAGAAAATATGCAACATCTAAGGCGACACAAACACGGTGGAAATGTGTTCAGTGCAAAAAATTTTACTGTGTTCGTTGTTTTACTATTGTGCATAACTGTAGTTTGTAATTGTTAATAATAATTTCACCTAATTATTTTTTTCATATCAATTTGTCTATTATTTGACATTTTTTTGTTTATTAGTTTTTCAATTGTTTAGAAGAAAAATTTATGATTTGTAACATTTCTAATGACATATATTATAAATAAATATTTAGCACCATTGTTATTGTTTTATTCAACATTAGAAATTGGCCTAAATCAGGTAAAAATAAAACCCCTATAATAGGTCGTGTAGTTGAAATTCTACTGTGCTAACCATATAAACCTGTTTACCAGGCCCCACATTTCCATTACCCATAAGCATTTCATTTAGATACGAATCACGGGTGAACTACACGGCCTGAAAGAAAAATCTTTATGCGAATCAAATATGATTCACGCAACGCATTGAACAAATGTAGTGTGAATCGTATTTGATTCATACGGCGGTCAACGTGTTAAAGATACCAAGCTATTTTTAACCTGGTTTTACTCCATTTCCCAAGTAAGCAAACAGACAAGTAAGTCAAGTTTGCGCCTGCAAGTATTGCAAGTCTAGGTGATCCCACACGTAGTGCAAGACCAAGGCAACTCATGGTAAAAAGGTGGATAAGCTCTGATCACTATTCTTAGTATTTACCCTTAATGCAAGGCACATCTCCTGGAGGAGATCTGTTTGCAGATGATGCAAAGTTAGGTAGAGCAATAGTGAATGGTAGAGGTAGAGAATTGAAAAGGTAGAGCCAAAATTTTGTAGGATGATTTGGAGGACTGGGCTAAGGAGAATGGATGTCAATTTAATCTGGAAAAATGTAAGGTTTTGCATTTTGGGGTGAAAAGATTAGCATAAGGTTAAAACACCTTATGGTAACTTGTTCTGGTAAAATACTTATAAGCTCTATTACTAAAATCTTGGTATTTCTAGCCTGGCTCCCACTGATGAGCCCTCAAAGGTTGAAACCAGTCTGGGTAGTGGCCCCCTTGCCTTTAATACATAGCATCATACGTCTCCTCCAGGAGATGTGCTTTGCATTAAGGGTAAATATTAAGAATAGTGATCAGAGCTTATCCACCTTTTACCATGAGTTGCCTTGGTCTTGCACTACGTGTGGGATCACCTAGACTTGCAATACTTGCAGGCACAAACTTGACTTGTCTGTTTGCTTACTTGGGAAATGGAGTAAAACCAGGTTTAAAATAGCTTGGTATCTAACATTTATTGTGCCCAAGGTAAAATACTTTCTGCATATATAGTGGTCGTGGATTTTTCAAAGGCTTTTTCTTTCATGGTTATACAGTGGTCAAGTTTTTTTCACTATAGAAATTTCAACATTCACTGTAGAAACAAACTCCTATGTTAGAGCAATTACTTAACCAAGATAAAACACTCAATGTTTCTGCCTTTATATCAAGGTCATCAGTTGTGTGCGAGGCTTTCGAGAGAAAGTTGTCATGAGCCAGCAAATGGAACAAATGGGACTGGACAAGTGAACTGGATAGATGAATGTCAGACAGGCTATCACCAAAACATCCCCATACCAACAGTGTGGTATGGGGATGTTTTGGGACTATTATTGTTGAACTTTTACATTAATGATATTGGTACAGGCTTAAATGGAGATTTAGCTATTTGCAAATGATGCAATAGCGAAACTGAGAAGTAGAGTAGATGTGATCTTATAAGATCTGAATACACTGAACAAGTGAATGGAGCTACTAGTTTAATGTTGAAAAAGTTTCACCAAAAGATAGTAAACCTAAGTACATTAGGACTCTTGGTGGACACAAGTTTTTTTTTTTTTTTGTTGTTACCAGATCAACATGGGAGTTTTATTTATATATACAGTAGCCCCCCCCCCCACCCCCGTACCCGCAGGGTTTGGTTCCATCGTCTTCCACAGATAGTAGCGAACCCTATATATACCATTATTTTTCCTATACATAAATACCTATGACAAAGTTTAATTTATAAATTATGCACAGTAAGAGATTAACAACATAACTAATAATAAAACAGAACAATTATAACAACATACTGTAATAAAGTTATCTGAATGTAAATGGAATCTTAGCAACCTCAGATGAGTGTAGCTTTCTGCACCTTTGCAACGAGTTGCCCTAGTGTTGGACAATCTCTGCGATCAGCTGAACTGTCTATTACTAAAAGAAAGAGCCATACAGCTTCATTTCGGCGATGTAAAATTACATAAGCAATGTGGATATTAGATCCAACATTATTTCAAAGCTTAATGTTTGCAGAGACTATGAAAGTTTCGTAAGTTGACCTTTCATCTTTGGACGGGGTTGACCGCAGATAAGTGAAACTGCAGATATGGGGACCCAACTGTATATATTTTCTATAATACTGAATGACTTGAACCGAGGTTAAAATAAACTATTTTAGTTTCATCTGAAACTAGACTTCAGGTGCATACCAATAAATACTATCATAACTGGAAAGGAACTGGTATTTCAAAAAACAAAACTAAGCCATCAAAACTGTAGATATTACAACTTAAGAGTTTCAAAAAGAAGAACAAACCCTGGTTGTATTATTGTGCACATGTGTGTGTACGAGATCTCGAGCATGCCAATATTGAATAGTAGAGCTATGAGAGCTCAGTAGACTGTAGCTTACATTGTTGTTAATATGGATGGGGTTGAGTATTATTTCTTTAGATTCTACAATTTTTCTCTCTACCTCGTCACAACAACAGCGAATATTGTTAGTTCTATCCCAGAGTACCTGATGTTGAAGGTTTTCTTCATTCGAATTAGCTGAAAATAAAACATGACTAGACAAGGCACTGGCAGGAGTTGTTGTAGTTGATATTTTTATGTTCTTCTAAACATAGTTTGATTGATTTCTCAGTCTGTTCGAAGTACGATTTACTGCAGTTGCAAAAGAATCTGATAAACACCAGGATTTGAGTTGTGTTTAGTTTTAGGACAACTTAAGATTGAACGTAGTTTAGGAAGGGGTGTAAAGAATGTCTTGATGTTATATTTCCTCAGAATTTTAGCTAATTTCAGGGATATAGAACTAATATATGGCATAGAAATACTGCCTTTAGAAATAGTAGCATCTTCGTTGCGTCATTGATAAGGATTAAACAATAATTTGTCTATAGTCTTCTTTGAGTAGCATTAAGTAAGAATGTATTCAGTCAACTTCAGAGTTCATTTTTAAGTTACTGCTCATCCGAAAGAAGAGACTGTGCTCGGTGACCCAGAGTAGAGATGACACCTAACTTCTGCGGAGGATAATGGTGCGAGTCAGCATGAAGGTATTTGAGTCTGTTTCCTATAAATGGAGAACTTGAGTTGTGTCGACCGGGTAAGTTTAATGAGTTAGAGATTGAGAGTGCTCAATCTCTAACTCAGATGTGAACTTGATATTAGGATGAATATTATTCAGGTGTTCTTGAAAGACTGAGGGTATCCAGCCCATGTTCCCAGATTAAGAAAATGCCATCTATGTAGTGAAACCACACCTTAGGTTTTAAAGGCACAAGATGAAATGGCTTTCTCCTCAAAGTTCTCTAGGTAAATGTTTGCAAGAATTGGAGATAAAGGATTGCCCATAGCTAATCCTGAATTCTGTTTGTATATAGTCTTCAAATTTGAAATAGCCTGAGGAGACTCAGTGTGTCAGTAGGGCGAAGATTTTCTTCAAAACTTTGTTCTTTAAAAGAGCAAGAACTTCTTCAGTAGGAAGATTTGTGAATAAAGATACTATGTCAAAGCTAGCCATAATATCCGAGTTTGTGATTGTAAAATCCTTCAGCTTGGAAACAAATTCTGTGGAGTTTTTAATTAAGGAAGTCAATTTTCCCATGAAACATTTAAGAGAAGAGACAAGAAATTTTTAGCTTTCAACTGTCATTGGACAGTTGAAAGCTCAGAAATATTAATGTTGCAGTAAAGCAAATTATCTAAGTAAATTTATCTAAGTAATTATTTATATAAAGGAGATATTAAATCCCACATTATTTCAAAGAAGAATAAGAAACTCAAAGATAGAAATCAAAAGTTTCATGCCAAATATATAGCAAACTATAAAAAGGTTCAGCAGATTGTAGAGCAAGCTAAAACACATAGTTCAATACTAGGGAGACTTGTAGCAAAGGTTGGTAAAGTTCTGATCACTATTCTTAGTATTTCCCATAATGTAAAACACATCTCCTAAGAATAGTGATCAAAACTTTACCCACCTTTGCTACAAGTCTCCCTAGTATTGAACTGTGTGTTTTAGCTTACTCTACAATCCGCTGAACCTTTTTATAGTTTGCAATATATTTGGCATGAAACTCTGATTTCTATCTTTGAGTTTCTTATTCAGCTTTGAAATAATGTGGGATTTAATATCCCCTTAATTTAAATAATTACTTAGATAATTGTGGATTTACTTAAGTAAAATCCACAAAAATCAATTTTACTTTGATAATTTGCTTTACTGCAACAGTGATATTTCTGAGCATGTCTGAGCTTTCAACTGTCCAATGACTTGAGCTTCACTAGTTTTTATGTCATTATCATAATATGCACATTATTAGTTTATTGAATTCTATTAGGCTGCTATAATAATTCAGTTTGAAAATTATAGATACTCAGGAAGTGTTTCATTATGCAAGTGAATTGATAATTCATTATGTCCAACCCTTACAATGCCATTAGAATATTGCAATACTCGTGTAAAAATGAACTGGCATAGACAACTACAAAAAAGCAGTGGCAACCCAAGAATTATGTCAAAAACACCTTTTGACATAATTTTTGACAAAAACACCAAAATTATATTTTGCAAATATTTCATCTTATGATATACAAAATGAAATATTTATAAAATAAATATTTTTATACTGTGGTACATGTGGTTAAATTATAGAAACTCCACAGATCTCACTATAAAAGAAAAACAAACATCTCTGCATCCTATCTTGGATACATGGAATAGTTTCCTCTGATGCAATGTCAAAAATAATGACAAACAAGAAAATTTTATATCAATTAATGAATATATGCTAACAACTGAAATCCTTATGCTACTAGACAATAGAATTTTTAACATTAATCTGGAGGCAATTTAAAAACTTATATAGTTAACTACTAATGCTACGTAATACCGGAATCATTTAAGGATCAAAGAAATGCAATCCTCACCTTAAACACGGTATGTCTAGTTAGATGGTATCCACTGGAAACAAATGGGCAAGGAGTGCTAACAATTTGGGACTTAGCAGACCTAAGCTGCATTGGCTTAAACCAGAAAGAAACATGATGGTAGATGTAACTTCATGCTAGTTGGGGGTGTTGCTCTGTTAAACAAAGATTCCTACTGTTTATCAGGGAACCTGAGAAAATAGCAGAAAGTCAGCTAATGGAACAAAACTTATCAGAATTAAAAGTAAGTCCCATCAACAGAAAAGTAGTTAAGTGGCAGAAGAATTGGCTGAAGTACCATTTGGACATAACTGATGTTAATGTGACCAACTAATACAGGTGAGATCCTGCTAAATAAATATGGAATGCTTATATTCAGGCAATAATGATCATGGAAAGGAAGAAGTAATGATAGCATTCAATGAGAAGATACTTCCTGACTGGCAGGAATGTCAAATGTGCACAAATTCCAAAATGAAGAATTGGACATTCATGCTTATAGGTACACAAAAAGTACTACTAAGAAAAAAAAAAGTGAAAGAGTTTGTAAATGGAAGTTTTGAGACATCCAAAAAAGGCAGCTGATAAAAAAAAAAAAAAAAAAAAAAAAAAAAAAAAAAAAAAAAAAAACCAGAAAAGCTGGTGCTTGTCAGAGATCTAAACAGCAGAGTAGGAAATAAATTCCATTCACATAAAAATGTTTTGGGGAAAAAAGGAGGCAAAGCTAATAATACTGGTGCCTGCTAGATTTCTAATCAGGACATACGAGACTAAATCATCACTAACACATTTCAACAAAGATGCACACAAATTCACATGGAGAGAAGAAATGGAAAAGTGATTATATTAAACCCAAAGTTCAGTATCATTTACATACCGAGTTGATGTGATAAAAGAGCATATAGGGAATTTGAAACTAAGTGTTCACCTAGTTTCAAGTAGGATAAACATGAGTATCAAATTGTAAAGAAAAATATGTAAGCAAGTTTGAAAAAGATTAAGTCAAGCAGCTTTTACAGGTGAAATGTAGATTCGACTATACAATTATTCAAAAAGTTCATAAATAAGAACCAAAACTTGGATTTTCAGCAACAAATTCTGAACAAAGCATTGATCCAGCTAAAGAGGCATGTCATGAAGTTGTTTAGATAACAAAATCAGAACTCCATGATGGACAAAAGTTAGAGGCAATCCTGGAAAAGAAAGCATAAAATTTCTAGCAAGTAAGTCAAGCAGATACCTAAAGAGAATACAGAGAATAAAAGTATTGAACTGAATGCATACAGTTATTCTGGTGTCAAAAGCAGGCAATGTTATTTAAATAATAAGCATTCACCTCACTGAGATCAACAAGGTGTATGTAACATAGTGCACAATCCTACCACTATGCTGGATGAACAAATAGAGATGCATGAGAATGAGGTTCAAAAGCTGTTGTAATATTTGGATATTAGCATACACATACATGCTAAAGGAATATTTAGCCAAATTGGTTTGGCCCTTGACATTTTTGTATGACTTGAGTCTCAGCTCATGTAAAAACATGAATGTATAAGATAGTTCTGTTGTACAAGATGATGCAAAACACTGATTGTCTACTGACCTTTGGAGTGGTGGTGAAAAATTCAGAAAAGATGATAAGAACTTACATACAGGAATGGGTTGACAGACAAACTATATTTTGCAAAGAACAGCATGGGTTTACTAAAGGGAGGTCATGTTTTTAGCAATTTGCTCATATTATACATAATAATGTTATGGCTGAGTTGGGTAAAGAGAATAGATGCACTATGATACTGCTGGAAAGGCATTTGATAAGATACCACATAAAAGATGTTGCATACATTTGAGAATATGATCATCCCAATGAGGGTCAGCATAAGTTCATGAAGCAGCATAAAATTTTTGGAGGTTAGCACAATTATAGTGTCATAGGGTACAAGGCTGGGATTGGCTAGCAGGAAGATGAACTGCAGAGAAGGAGACTTGAATAAGATTGTGATCAGAATCACCAAGAGAGCAGACATCCATAGTATCTGGAGGAAGAGCTGGTTAAGAAAAGTTCAAGGATATTGGTGAAATGATCAAGACTGTTTGGTATTCTAGTTGGTAGATTTGTGTTAGGTCATAACTGATGACAAAATGATTCAGCTTCCCTTCCTGCTTGATCTGTAAAGTCATTCCCCCTACTTCTGATTCAGTAAATCAGGAGTAGGGGGAATGCAGCTGGGGGTGAGGGACTTATCTACATAAATCTCTCTCACACACACACAGTGCCTAGACAGCACCTCCTGCATACCAATGACCTGGCAGGGTAAGGGGCAGCAGGATTATTTGCAAGCTGATTGGGAAGCCTCCCACAGATGTGTTACCATTGGGTTCAGTCCCATGCACTAACTGGCAGCCAGCCTACAGAAAACTGCTATACCTTCAAATGGAGCAGAAACTGGCTCCCTAGTTGAATAATGATAACTGTGTAATGATTATGCCCAGAAAGGTCATCACCCAAACTGCATGTGAGAAGAAAGGGGAGGGACAGAAACCAGATGGGTATGAAACATGGCGGAAGCCATTTCACACCTTCAAGAAGCAGGGTGTGGTGTTTCACTGGACACTAAAAGACACCTACCACCTAGAATTTATAAGGTGACAAATGTGTTGGTTAAGGAAGACTCAATATATAGCGAAATGCAAAAGGCATTTGGTATACAAGCTGCAGAAGGTGGGATTGGATAACAGATTGGTTAGATTGACTTTCTGAAAGATACTAGCAGGTTGTGTATGATGGAGCAGTGTTTCAGAAAAGGAAGGTTACCAGTGGCATGTCTCAGGGTTGTGTTCTTGGGCCCCTACTGTTTAACGTTTGTTAACAGTATGTCATGTGGACTGGCAAGGGGATTTTCAAATGTGTGCTAATGGTGCAAACTTAGGTAGAATTATCAGGAGTATTGCTGAGTTAATTCTCTAATAAGGAGATCTGAATAGACTTTTAGCTTGGAGAAAAAAAAAAAAAAAAAGAGTGGGGGTTATAGTTTTAATATTAATAAATGCAAAGTGTTAGTTACACTTTGGGGTGCAGAGATTCAAGGCTACATACTGTACTAGTATGGCTGTACTACATGGGATGGATGAAATTTGGGATCTTAGGGGTGAGTGATGGTAGACAGTGAACTAAAGCTCCAAGGGCAGATTTGAATGTTGCAAAGACTGCTCATCTTATTGCAACTCATAAAAAGTACATTGACATGTAGGGATAGAGAGGTGGTCGTGCTTCTATATGAGGAATTGGTCTGACCACCACATGGACTATTGTCCTACATTAATTTATTGATCTACTTTAATCTACCAGATTTAAGTAGATCTGGTCCTTGAAGCATCGTTCAATTAATATATATAGCAATTTGTAGTATTAACTTGGTATTGGGATATATTCTTATTCATATATACTGACTATAATCGAGACTAGAATAACAATTAAATTTATTCAAAATGCAACATGTTTCATCGGATTGTCTGACTTAGAAAGCAAATAAACACTATAAGAAACATCGTATCACTATATGAACGACTATTATAAAATTCAATTAGTTTTGAACTGTAGCTACAGTCCGTGTTGAAGTTCTTTGTTAAGCAGCTGCGTGCGTCTGATTTCATGAGTGTGTCAATATCGGATAGCAGAGCTGAAAGAGTCTGGTAGATTATAGCTAAGGTTATTATTTATGTGATGAGGGTCCATAACAATTTCCTTAGACTCAACTATGTGCAGTTCCACCTCGTCATGGCATATATGAAGGTTTGAGGTTGTTGTCCAGTTTATCTCATGTTGACGGCCTTCATCATTTGTGTTTACTGAAAACAGTAAATGGCTTGACAGGGCACTTGCTCTAGTTCTTTTGTAGGCAATGTCCCTCTGGTATTCTTGACTGCAGGAAGCAATACTATGGCCAAACTGAAAAATCCATGCTCCTACATCTCTAAGAACACCAGAGGGACATTGCCTACAAAAGAACTAGAGCAAGTGCCATGTCAAGCCATGTACTGTTTTCAGTAAACACAAATGATGAAGGCTGTCAACATGAGATAAACTGGACAACAACCTCAAACCTTCATATATGCCGTGACGAGGTGGAACGCTGCATAGTCAAGTCTAAGGAAATTGTTATGGACCCTCATCACATAAATAATAACCTTAGCTATAATTTGAAATCAGACATACGCAGCTGCTTAACAACAAAACTTCACTGACTGTAGCTACAGTTCAAAACCAATCGAATTTTATAATAGTCGTTTGTATAGTGATACGATGTTTCTTAGTGTTTATTTGCTTTCTATGTTCCCACGCCTGAAGAAGTCGGACAATCCGATGAAACATGTTGCGTTTTGAATAAATTTAATTGTTATTCTAGTCTCTGTTATAGTCAGTGTATGTGTATATATCAATCAATGATATTATGATGGACTTCAGATTTCTAGTTGTTTGCTGATGATGCATAGATAGATAGAGCAATCAATGATGTTACTGATATATAGCACTTACAGAATGATTTAAATAAGCTGAAACAGTAAACAAATGATAATTGTTATTTTGCAAATCTAATCACACTTTCATGTGAATGAGATTTCTAATGATATATTGGGGGGATTATGCTTACAGAAACTAATGAGAATAGGGATCTGGGAATTGCGGATAGGATGTTCAAAAGGTCACATAGCAAAAATTTCAACTAAGCTCAAAGGATAATTGTGATGCTGAAATGAACACTGGGATACAAGGATAAGAAAGTCATTTTGCCTCTAAGGCTATGATATGACCACATCTGGACTATGTGCAAATGTGGTCTGGGTTTAGAGAGGATAAAGAAGCTGTGGAAAAGGTGCACAGAACCAATCCCACAAGGTGGAATAATAGAATTTAGATTATGAGCACAGATTGAGAGTATGGACTCCACACACTGATAAACAGGAGAAAGAAGCAATCTGATAGACATCTAAACTTTTTAACTTATGGATTTGAGGTTGAGTTGGAAATAAGTTGTTTAAAGACTTAAGACAATAGCAGACACAAATATCAAGGAAGTGAACGGATGGCATCAAGCAGAATATTAAAAAATGAATGCTACATTATTAGCATCCAAGAATGTGTGGGCAGAGCTAATCTAAGGCAGCATTGATCATTTACACAGAAATGAGAGAGAGAGAAAAGATTAGTGAAACGGGTGCGATGCCAAATGGCAAGAAAAAGAGATAGGCAAAGATCTAGATAAATTGTTTTTTTTTTGGTCACTTTGGACTGCAAAGATGTGACAATAGTGGAGCTGACATTAAGAGAATTGTAGATATGTATGGAAGAGTGCCTTAGACGATAGAAATATAAGATCTGATAATGTTGGAGTCTTGACAAGTAACAGACTGATTTGGAGGAAAATTGTAGATAGGAAGTTATTAATGACGTAAATTTTTCATGTAGTACTGTCATATCCTGTACACCCCTTGAGGGTACATGGCAGGAATTTGATGATGTATGGAAGAGTGAAGAAGATGAATGATGTTGTATAAAAGATTCAAGTGGTGTTGTATGGGGATTTGATGAGAAGATATACAAGGTTAGTTTTCCAGGAGGTAAAATGAATAGAGTGATTGAGCAAAGGAGTTGGTAGTCATGAGGTTGTTGAGAAAGATAAAAGAAAATATTGTAATAGGAAAGGTAGTGTGTTGCCTAGGTATGACAGTGATGAGATGAGGTGGACAGCAAGAATTATGAATGATATGTTAGCAGCAATGTGCAATATATTAGCAGTAATGGTATATGTGGAATGAGTTTGAAGAAAGAAAGAATTTAACTGTATAAGAGTGATGGACTGCATTTGAATGGTTTTCTTGCAAGACATATGGAGAGACCACTGCTTCTGGAAGGGGTAATGAGTGCAGAGAATGAACCTGAGCAAATGAGAAGCAATGTGAAAAGAGCTGAAGTGTAAAGAAAGAGGGATTAAAGTGATGCTTAAGAATGGAGAAGTGGTAGCATGAAAGAGTTGTGGTAAATGTGGAAGAGTGTACACAAAAAGAACAAGTGTGCAAGACAGACAGAGAAATGGGGAGACTCGGGATAGAAAAGGGAACACAGCTGAGAAAGTGAACAAGTGTGTGGACAAGAGGAATGGCCTAGGATGGGTAGCAAGATATTGCTCAAGGAAGGCATGGAGATGACATACCAAATAAGTGTTATCAGTGAAAACTTGTTATAGATATGGAAATGAGTTATGTTTGTATATAAATACTAGAAGTGTCAAAAACAAGGGAAATGGTTGCATTGATTTTGTTCACCCAAAAATTGTTGGAATAAGTGAGACATGGTTAGATGAGAACATCTCGACAGGAAATGAGATGGGAGGGTATGATGTTTTTCATGAAGAGAGAAAAGGGTAAAAAGGGAAGTGGATTGCTATTGATGATATAAAAAGGGAGCTATGTCCATACAAGGTAGAGATGCAAAGGGTAAATAGTGGCAGTATGGTGTGATATAGAAGTAAATAGAATGAAATATTTAGTTGAATATTGATAATCTGCTTATTTGTATAAGCAGATTAGCCAAGCAAATAGGAAAAGAGGGCGATTTGAAATATGGCAATATAGATTGGGAAGATGAGATAGCAACTACCTCAGTTATGTAACAGAGGACATGTGAGGACTGAGGATGTTGGATTTAATCATCTCAGAGAGGATGTCATTATACAAGGAGTCAAATCCCCCCTCCCACCATTTGGTGATTAACCATGGAGTGATTATCTGGGTGGTTGCTAGCCATGTGAGGAAAGGATACATGTGGAACTACTAGGCTGGTGATTATGAGAAGCTCAGGAGATAGCTTGGAGCTATAGCATGGAATGAAGGGTTGGGTACAAAAGAGATCAAAGGAACTATCTAGGAAGTCATGTCTCAATGTACTCCAAGGGTCAGAAGGTTAAGGTAGGTAGGTAGTTATGAAATGTATGAATGAAGAGATTAATACATTGAAAGAACATATTCTGCAAGCAACATAAAATGAGTCCTAATAATCAATTCCACAAACAGTACAAAAAACAAGCAAGGCAGGTGACTCAGTTGATAAGGGTAGCAGAAGCGCAGCATGAGCAGCAGTTAACTAAGGAAGCAAAAAGGTAGTTTAATTGTAACCAGCAAAACAATGAATGGTTAAGGTAGGATGACATTGAGCGTAGAAAATGGTATAAGGAAAACTGCTGCAGAGGATACAGTTGATATTAAATGAGCAGAGTGACCGAGTGTTACAAGCGGTATATGGGAATTGAGTGAACTGGATGTTAATAAGGCTATGGGACTTGATATACCACCATGTATTTTGAAAGAATGTGCCAGGGAGTTGGCACCTGCTGACATTTGTTTAATACGAGTATCACATTGGGTCAAGTTCCAAAGGAGCGGAAGGTAAGATTGCAATGCTTCATAAGGGAGATGACAGAACTCAAGCATCAAATTATAGGCCAACCTGTGTGCAAGGTGTTGTTCAGAACCAGAGTCAGGTTGAAAACAGTGGTATTATATCTTTGATGGACAACAAACTTGCTAAAGGGAGGTCATGCCTTAGTAATCTACTTACTGACAACAATAAGGTGACAGTTGGATGAGGGAGATTAAGACAATAGTATACTTAGATTTTGCAAAGGTTTTTGATAGATTACCACATGTTGATAGACTAAAGCAGGCAGGGTTAGATATTAGATTAGTGCATTGGTCTCTACTCAAATCTTTCCCAGGTTAAACAGCAATGGCCCTAAAACAGACCCCTGAGTCACCCCTTTCCTTTTCTGGAATGGTGTTGATAGATATCAGCAAGTTGTGTATGAGGGGGGGATATCAACACCATTCCAGAAAAGGAAAGGGGTGACTCAGGGGTTTGTTTTAGGGCCATTGCTGTTTAACCTGTATGTTAATGATATTGGGAAAGATTTGAGTGGAGATATTTAGTTGTTCACAGATAATGCAAAGTTGAGAAGAACGGAGGAATAGAGCAGATGTGGCCTTATGACGAGACTTGAACAGATTTAAGTGAATTGGTATGGGAATACCAGTTCAATGTTGCAAAATGTAAGGTTTTACAATCTGACAAACAAAGATGGGATGTGCCCTCCGTAGCCCAACTGGAAGAATAATGGTATGCTGCATCCTTCAACAGAAAAGAACAGAGTTTGATTCTTATTGTGACAAGAGAATCTTTATGTGGGTTTTTCAATTGAAGGCAAGTTAGCCAATCGCATACATAGGTAGTTTTTCCTCCCCGAAACTTAGGTTTTTCATTCCACATATAGGTAAATCGGCCATGAGAACACACAAATTTACAGATCCTGAATATTAGTGGTGGTGCTGTGTATTGATGATAGTGGTGTCAAGTAGATGAAGGATTAAATAAGGGAGACCGAGTTGTAGTGCAGTAGTGTGATCTCCCATGATGAGTCCTTGGAGGTGTTATGTAATAATCAGCTTGGCAGGAGTATACTGTTGGAGGTAGAGGAAATAAGATCTTGGATTACTGTGGATAAGAATCCAAAATTTAAAGAACATATTGCCAAAATTGTCAGGATAATAACGAATTTTGGCAGTGATGTAGAGGATACTGGTTGTAAAAGGAGATTCTGGTTCCATTCTACAAGGCCTTGATTAGGCCACATAGTACTGTGCACAGATTTGGTCACCTGGTTTCAAAAGGATGACGAGATATTGGAAAGGATCCAGAGGCGATTGACTAAAGGTAGAAAAGTCTGTAATGTTGAATATGAAGAAAGGTTGAAAGATCTCACATGAGAGGTACAAGAACCTATAGTACATCAGTGGTTGTGTGTGAGGTGCAGATAAGGACAGAAATCTATTGACATTTTTCTTAATATGCTGTATGTTCAAGTTGTTGGGAACCAACAAAATCTGGAAAATCAGGTTTTCCAGATTTTGACCAATTTCTTCAAAAATGTTTCTTTCACAGCACCTTCATAGAGATGCAGATAGATGTA
Organism: Typopeltis vanoorti; assembly: GCF_054136105.1. Taxonomy (NCBI): domain Eukaryota; kingdom Metazoa; phylum Arthropoda; class Arachnida; order Uropygi; family Thelyphonidae; genus Typopeltis; species Typopeltis vanoorti. Next base: position 64,689,075 of record NC_143559.1, read on the forward strand.
TATATTTTTATTTTCTAGCATATGTAAGTATTCTAGAAAAAAGCATTTTACTAAATATCTGACAAATTCAAGAAGGGAGCTATAGTATTTAAAAAGGTTACCTTACAAAAAATATTCTGAAAAGTATCTTAGGATATAATTTTCAAAGTTACATATATATAAAATAAGTATTTTTATAACAAAACTCCAGATTTATGTTAGATCTAAAGTTTTCTTTAGTTATTTTCTCGTTCTAAGTTCTGAAATCCCCATGCTACAATTTAAGACTGCAGCTGTTTTTTTTTTTTTTTTTTTTTATACTACACTTGAGGCATTTTGCAAACATGGTCAAGGTACTAAAGACATTGGTTAGGTGAAAAATACAGGAATGGGTAGATAGCAGAATACTACATGGGGAACAACATGATTTTGTGAAGAACAGATCATGTCTCAGTAACTTACCTTCATAATTCAGTGACAGCTGAGTTAGATAAAGGTTTACAGTGATACTTCTGGACTTCGCAAAAGGTTTTTGAAAGGATACGGATACCACAGAATTTTAATAAATAAACTGAAGCACATGGAATGGATATAAAATTGAAATGAATAAGAGGATGGTTGATAGAGAGATACCAAACAGTATTCAGGAGTCCAGCAGAAGGCCATGATTAATGTTATACTGCAGAGTTCTTGTGTTGGGACATTACTATTTAATTTGTACACTAATGATATAGGAATTATTTAGCTCTTTCCTAATGATGCAAAATTGGATAGAGCAATTGTCAAAGATATTTTACAGGACAATTTTAATGGACTGGCAATATAGGCAAAGGAAAATGGATGTCAATGTAATGCAGCCAAGTTTATGGTTATGCATTCTAAGGTGAAAAGATGACCAGCTGTGTATATAGATGGAAAAATGCTCTAGGAAATAGAGGAAGCCAGAGATTTCAGGGTGTTAGTGGATAGGGAGTGAGGTTTAGAGGACATATTGTAAAAGTGGCTAAAACAACTCAGATTACTTTGTTACTGAAGAACACCAAGACAAGCAGATTATTATATTTCTTTATAGGGCCTTTGTAAGATTCTTTTTGACTATGCACAGACTGTCACCTGGATATTTTTGGGAATGAGGAGCTAGAGGTGTATGTAGTGTACCTTATGAGGATGGGTTTTATGTTACAGATGGTTAACAGGCAGAAAAGGGGATGATAATTGAGACATACAAATTGCTGAAGGATTTTTATAGGATAAATGGAGAGAAAATTTTTCAGAACAAGTCTGGTGATTGGGGGGGGGGGAACTAGGAACATCCTTTGATATTGAGAAAGAATGGTTAGGAAGCGTGTGGAGACTAATTTTTTGATTGGAGTAGTAGTGAATGAGTGGAACAGGCTGCCAGAGTTTGAAGTGAATGTTATGATTGAATGAGATCAAAGCAAAGTATGAATGTATTGCACAAATATTGGATAGTGCTTGGCATAATGTTTAGAGTTCCTTGATAAGTCTATGGACTACAGAGTTGTCCATATGATTATTATTACTATTATATGGACACCTCCATGGAGTCCAAAGACTCAAACTATGCACAGAAACTAATCAATACCTGTCCTTGAACCTAGCAGACAAACCATTCAGCCGATTTCATTCATTCACCACTCACCCAGTAAAAAACCTAGTCAAAAAACCTTACTCAGCTTCCAAAGATGACCTCTGGTTCTGCACCCTCTTGTTCTAGCCAAGCAGTGAAACACTTCCCCTACATGAATCCTATAAAACCCTTTAAGTAACTTAAATGTTTCTATCTTATCTTCTCTTTCACCTATTGACCAACTTCTGCAATCCACACATCCTCAATCTATTCACACAACTCACCATCTTGGTCACTCTGAATCCTCTCCACCACTTTCTCATTCTGACAATTAAAGTATTAAATGTAATCTACATTTTAAACCATTTTAATCCTATAATTTAGAGAAAAAAACAAACAGCCTTTGTTTATAATTTCCACATCAATATTAAAACTGCATAATATTACAGTAATTCTAAGCCTCTAGAGCTTTCATCAAGGCTAAAGATCTTTGATGAGAAAATTTTATATAATGCTTTTCAACTGAGGACAAGTTAGTTGTCTCAATACTGAGGTGGTAGCTGTTTTCTGGCAACTTCTTTCCAGCCAAAAGCAGGTAAACTGGGCTTGTGAGCAGGTATTCAGACATGATGCACCTCTCATTGGCAGACGGTAGAGGAATGGTAATTAATCCTTGGATGGAAAACATGAATGGCGATATATGCTTACTTTTTTTTTTTAGCTCTCTGAATAGCTTCAAACAAATTAATACAATCAGTGATTAATTTTTCAAACTCGTACACAAAAATTTCTAAAGCACTATTTCAATTTGATCAAAATTGTTAAACATTGCAATCTCCAAAATTAGGATTTTTTTTCGAGGTCCACATTAGGACAAATTTGTTAACATTCCAATTCCAACATAAGTTAAGACATCAATATATTTCAATACTATTTCTTTTCTGCTGTTCATTCACCACTCTCCAAGTGAAAACCATTTAAATAATTTTTCAAATAAAGCCATAAGTGGATGGATCGTATCCAGGAGAGTATTAATTTGTTACATTTAAGTGTAGTTTAAAATTTAGTTGAGTGAGTGTGTGTGTGTGTGTGTGTGTGTGTGTGTGTGTGTGTATTATAAAAATATAATATGAACATTTCTCTGTTAGTACTGAAAATATGGAATAGCCTTCAGTGACATGTATTTGAAAACTGAACAGCTGTTATGTCTAGAAATAGGTTAAAACTATAAAGATTCAAATTCATTGTGCTGGTATTGTTGTATTTAAAAAAATACAAATTGAGTGAAAATGAAGTTATGAGTGAATACACATAAGTCAACTTTTAAGTGAGATAACCATTACATAGTATATGGTTCATTTGCTTTGTTTTCCACCATTAAGCAGCTGGATCCACCAATGAGGTAAACTAGAGCACATAATGCTCTGGTTTGGTAAAAAAAAAATGCACAATATTCTGTTTCTGGAGGGCAAATGCCACACACACAGACTCTCCATCCGGAGGGCTCAGTCCCAACATGAGGCAAACTTTTGTTCCCTAAGTTGAAAGAACCACTCGGATATTCCACCATATCTCATGTGGTTTCTCCTGAAGTGACCCAACTAAACTAAGTAACTGACAGAAACACAAGACCTTATCCAAAAAAAACAATGAAGCAATAAAGTAGAATAGAGACTGTACCAAAGGCTTGTAAACATTGTTAAATGTTTGGCTTAAAAGCAAGAGTAGTGTGCAGAATTTTTGAAATCTTTGTAATTTAATCGAATGAGTTCCAAAAGCTGTAAGCCAAGATTAAGAGAAAAAGAATGTACTGATTTCAACTAGCTAAAAGTTTGCCTATGTAAAACTAGGCAGAAAGGCTTCTAGAGAAGAGCAGTGGATGAAATGAAATAAGATTTGGTAGATTTACAACTATACCAAATGAATACTAAACAGTTGCTGCTCATGGTATTGTTCTTGGCAGAAAGTGAAAGAATGAATGCCAGTCAGGGGGAAATCACCCATGAAAATACCTATACAAAAAAGAATAAGGCAGAAAAGAATGAGTGAAGATCAATTTGTCAAACTGCTCTCTTCTAAATAATTTTTAGGAAAGTTTCCATTGCATCATCACAAATGTGAGGACAATGCTCCAAGATAGGAAAGTTTAGGATTTGTGCAAATTTAGCTGCAAAATGAAAGGATACCAAGTTTTTTTTTGAGGCTATGGATATATGTGTACCTGGGGAAAGTTAACTTAGATCCAATACTGTTGTGGCTCCCACCCATGAAAGGTTTTTAATGTAAAATTATAGTACATTAGTACTCTAACCCCTCTAAAGAATTTTTATTTTTTTACTTGGTCTAGAAACCAAAACATTGTGTGTGGGGGGGGGGGGCTTGCCACCCTTCTTAAAAATTCACCTCCATGTAAAAAACGATCACAAACATCCATGGTCTGACAGTTGACTGTCATTAGTTCTACCTCACATTTTCTCCAAAATCCCCACTATCAAAGATAAACTCAAAACTAAGAAATGAATCTCAGTAGTGAGAAACTTACAAATCTGAAAAGTTGCAAACTTACCAGGGTGGGAAGACAAGTTGGAAATCCCGCCAGGGGGTGCAGAATTCATAGCATGAAGTGTCATGTGGTTCCCACCAATTCCTGGAGGTAAACTATTGCTACCCAATCCGTTTAATACAGGATAACTATTTGCATCAGTCAAACTACCATTGATAGTAGCCAGAGGATTGGGCCGCCATGTTTCTAGCCTTCCTAGCGAGCTAAATGGACCATTTCCAAAATTATCCACAGCTGTGCCACTGGTGATAGTTGTAATGGTTTCAGCAGTACCATTAAGACGACCCTGATATACACTATAACTGCGAATACGAGCTTCCAGCTGCCGAAGCCACAAATGAAGTGAACTACGATCATCATCATCAATGGCAGGATGGATGAGAGAATAAGAAAGAAGCTGACGACTTTCTTCGATATGGACGCTATTTTCAATGGAGTGAGCAATGATCTTTGGAATCAGTCTCAGATACTGATTTTTTGCCTCTTCATTTCCAGGATGCAATAGGGGTAAGTGGGAGAGTAGGTGGGCGACGGCTGTCTCTTTGGTTTCTTTGCACAGGCCGCCTATAAAAGCTATAGGGAGAAAAAAAATGTATGAATAAAACAGGAATACTAAAACAGATTATAAAGTTCTAAAAAACTAATTATATTATAACTATTGCTAACTTTTATTATTCAGTCATTATTGGAAAGACCGATTTTGCCGTGAAGTTTCTGTAGCATGCAGGTCCACTGATTTCTGGTTGGTCCCCTTAACGAGGTCACGAATGCTCTTCTTCCTCGCATTAAAAATCGAGACAACAGGCGTATGCTATGTAGGGGGGGAGGGGGCTTAAGCACTACACAAAACAATTTAGTGTGGACATGTAAAGATTTCTTTCTTTACAGTACCGCCTCTGGAATACGTCTGCATTAACTATGGATCGGTCACGGTACAAATTTAAAATCTAAGCATTGTATTTTAATGAAGAAAAATCGCGAGTTTTTCCCCTTAAAAATGGAAGGTCGTCGTCACTAATCAGTGAAACTAATGTCTGCTCCCAAAACAGAGCGAGCATGGCACGCGCTGTGTAATTCAAGAAACATTCAATACAGCGCATTATCACCTTCGCATTATATCCTCCAGTAAACAAGCAACCGCTGTCACTTTGCTTCATCGGGTGTCCCGCAGTGAAGTAGCAGAGGCAAAGTGGGTCATTATCCCAATCAGTCCTGCGTCACGAGTTCTCGGTAGTTACCTGTTAGGCCTACAGAAGTAGTACACTAACCTACTGACCAGACTGTAGTTGAGGACTCGAACACCTAGTTTCCAATTTATCCTAGTTAACGGTACGGTTCTTGACACTTACGGAGAGTGACCTATAATGAAAAGGCCGCTCAACTTTCTACACAAATCTTGTTATTCGAAGGGAATTGACAAGATTTTCCCCCTTCAAGCAATATGAACTTAAGAATTGCTTTCTAAAACTATGCAGTCAATAAACATAAACATATTCCTTCACGAATTTGTCTATACCTGGATATTTCAAGAATACTGCGGTATATTTTTTTTAATCTCGACGTGTTTGATACTTTGAGATCCAGCTCTAATGTTACTACAAAACTACCGATGATATTGAAAATAGGAAAAGTTAAGTGTGCCTGAATTTTATTCCCCCCGATGAAGTAGCAAAATTAATGTTTTCACAACGAACTGACATATCAAGTTAAAATTAAACTATCCGATATATCAAGATATTCAACTTACTCGGTGTAGTAGCAAAATATAAGCCTGAAGAGATCTAGAAATAAGATATTAGAAATGCTTGGTGGCAATAAAAATCTACCAAGACAGGATGCCAACAAAGATAAGAATGAAAAACTGACTTCCAAAATAACCTATTTGTTTCTTCATGTCTTTAGTGTGTGTGTGTGGGGGGGGGGGGTCTTTAACTGATGAAACGCTAAATTTTAATCAGAGGTTAGCGAAAATAAACATTTTCCCATCCAATTTTAAAGAATCCCTGAAACCTATCAACAACTCCTTGGGGATTCCTGGATCCCAGATTAAGAACCTCCGGTCTAGATATATGCGACGGAAAATAAACCTTTAGTGGAAAGTTAATTCTGCAGAAAGGTTCTAGAGCCAAGAGAAACCAAATTGAAAACAGTCTCGAGTATAATCTGGAAAATGATTATAAATCGAATAACAAATATTCAAAAGGTCTAATAGTTTCAGTCAAAACAATCAAGTGGCTAAGGATTCTTTTGTTCAATTTTAGAATGGAATAATAAACACTAGGTTGTATTCAGTGAATAACTGAATACGATCGGTTTCGAAAAAAAATATTTTCCCTATAGCAGCTCCTTCAGGAACTTTACTATAAAACCTGATCGACAGATTTTGGAACATTGGATGGGAAAATAAACATTTTCCCATCCAATTTTAAAGAATCCCTGAAACCTATCAACAACTCCTTGGGGATTCCTGGATCCCAGATTAAGAACCTCCGGTCTAGATATATGCGACGGAAAATAAACCTTTAGTGGAAAGTTAATTCTGCAGAAAGGTTCTAGAGCCAAGAGAAACCAAATTGAAAACAGTCTCGAGTATAATCTGGAAAATGATTATAAATCGAATAACAAATATTCAAAAGGTCTAATAGTTTCAGTCAAAACAATCAAGTGGCTAAGGATTCTTTTGTTCAATTTTAGAATGGAATAATAAACACTAGGTTGTATTCAGTGAATAACTGAATACGATCGGTTTCGAAAAAAAATATTTTCCCTATAGCAGCTCCTTCAGGAACTTTACTATAAAACCTGATCGACAGATTTTGGAACATTAAAAGGGGGACACCTTCAAGGGCTCGTCATGAGGCCACTCCACTTCGCACAACTGGCCGTCTACACTACCTAATCCTCAATATACACACCACGCTAGTATCGCCTACCGCCCTTTCCCCCCCCCCCCCCCCTCACCATCGGTAAATCGAGGGTATACTATGGCCAATTTGCGGATGAAAATTTGAAGTTTTCGGGAGGAAAAAATAGAAAAGTTTATAAAGATTCCTACAGTCAGACGAAACCTGGAAGGGAGCAATATCCTACTATTCTTCCAACTGCGAAGAGAAGCTTAAAAATTAAGTTGTGATAGTTTATACTATTACTTTTTAAAACTCAAAAGGACCTTAATCTCATTTAATAATAAGATGCTTAAGTAAATCGTTTGCGATTGAAATTTTATTATACGCAGAGCCGGATGGTAGAGATGAATGGTGTCTCTCCTCAGCTGGTATGTCTTTGGGGCGAGACCACAATTTTCTCTCGCTGCAGTGAATGGTTTGAAAGTTCTATTTAGTCTAAGAGGATTTAATTTTTAATTTACCTACAGTACTAGTGTGCTATAGATTTTCCACCTTTTCTGTGGATCGGATTCACACTCAAGGAGGAATTGTCCGAATTTAACAGTGCAAGGTTTAGTGAACAAGCATTAGCGATCACAAGAGAATAGTTCGCTAAAAAGAAAGTACAGTATATTCTTTTTATTTGAACCTGGCCGATGCGCACGTAATTAACATCACGTGCAAACAACCTTACAATCTGACGCATAAAACTCGAGAGGATAAAGAGGGCAATCCTCCTCTTCATCCTCCCGAATATAGAATACATTTATGAGCAAGGCATAACATTTAGTAGAAAATAAAGGCAAAAATTGGTTGAATTACTGTCTTTAATATTATCTATAGTATAGGGACTTGTGACAGACTACCATCAAAACCCGTTTTTATTAAAATGACTAACTTCAATACAAACATCCTCCATCGTCATAGTGGAAATTTACTAAGATAATTTTTAAGACATGAACAACTAAGCGCCGTTCCGTTCCAGATGCAATCCTTAGAAAATGCTGGAAGAAAGGGCAGGAAAAATGCAAAAATTGTTTAGCGGAGTCTATCAGGGGGAAATATTCACTTTGTGCGAAAGTCCTTTCAATGAAAACTGGATTTGAATAAACACTAATGGAGCAACATTTAGTTTCATTCGTTTATTATGTTTAGGTTCAAAACCTATGAAGTTTTCAACCGATCTCTAGACAGACTAATTCAAATCAATATTTCATCCTGTTTTTGTAATCTAGGAAAAAACAGGACCACTAACATATTTGAGTAAACGTTTTTTTTTTTTTTTTTTTTTTGCCTTAACTCAAACCCATGGGCTCCAACACGGGGTCCGTAAAAAAAAATATATATAAAGTTTTTTTACCTTGGGTATAATATGCGTTAAAGATACCAAGCTATTTTAAATATAAACCTGGTTTTAATCCATTTCCCAAGTAAGCAAACAGACAAGCAAGTCAAGTTTGCGCCTGCAAGTAGTGCAAGTCTGGGTGACCTGCACGTAGTGCAGGTCACTCGTGGTAAAGGTGGAATAACTCTGATCACTATTCTTCGTATATGCAACCAATGAAAACACGAGGTCAACGCTTCCCTACCAAAAAAGATTGATAAACATCAAGTCATACTGACTGCTACGGAACAATTGGGATTTCTGTTTACCAAACTAGACATATCCAACGTCCGTTAATTATGAAGCTATATTGGAAAACGAAAGGTATGACCGAGTTCTGTTTGTTCTTGTTTATGCAGTAATTTTCGCTTCCAAAGTTATATATATAAAAAAAAAAAAAATTAACTTATCTACAATTTCTTTGTGGACATACATATCTTAAGTTTAATTTCATATAGGGTTTTATCATTTTGCTTTCTTCAAAAAAAAATGTTAACTGACTTGGAGTAGTTCTCTGCTGAACTAATATACTGAAAAATTATGCAGCAAAATGTCAAGGTTATACAGCTCACGTACATGATAGTTGTCGCGAATTAGCAATCCGCTGGTCGGTCTCAGAACTAAGACTGTTTCTGCCATTATTATACTTTGAGTATAACAACTGATAAGCAAGTCGATTGTCTCATAATTAAGAATTTCATGTGAAAAAAAAAAGAAAAAACATGGATTTAAAAGTAATATACAGCAATACACTTATTCCCAAGAACAGATCATTATTACCGAACATCAGATTTTTATTCTTTAGTGTATTATAACAGAGAAGCAATTGCCAACAATTTTAAGTCAGACCTGAATATAACCGCATTAGCTTCGTAGACCTAATTTAGGTCATCTCTGCCTAGAATTGGCAAATATTCGTAATAGAAGTACAGTAATCCCTCGATTAATGCGTCATTTTTTTTCGATACCCACATTCGATTAGTGCGCCTATATACATCTTAAAAATAAATGTTTACAGATTTAAAAAATTTTCTATCTACATTTTTATGGCTAACTATATTAAAAAATCACTCACCAGAATGAAATCATTTAGTTACCGATTTAAAAACATTTTACAAAGTTCTTTTTAATGGTACACTACACTACTTTCATGTACAGTATGTATACTATGTTCCAAATTTTTACCGCCAAAATTTATGTCGTCTGCTATAGTACGCCAACAGATTCGAGACCCTTCGACACTTCTGCGCATGCCACAAAAAAGGAGAATCCATTTCGAAAATAAGGTAATCAATCCGTCTTCTGGGATGAGTTGTTTATTATTACACGTCGGAAAAATTAACTTCTCTTTTATGATCATTGTAGTTCTTATAGTGGTAACTATTTTGCTTGTATAACAGTTGGGAAATTTTATCTATAAAGGCGATTTCGCGCGTTGGCGACCAATTCGTACTCCTTCATTTTTCTCCCCTTCAATGATAACGTCCAAGAGTTAATTAAATCTCATTCTGAAGAATTGAGTGATTCCGACCTGCTAAATTTAGATGCACAGTGGAAAGATCCCGAAGAAAATTTAACCACTGGTAGTCAGACAAAAGAGATTTCACAGAAACCATTTGAAAATATTTTTCGTACAATCGAAGTTTTTAAGCAGCAATGCTTAGAGGCTGACCCTGATGAAGAGAGAAGCAATAAAATTTGCAGAAGAGTACAAGAGGCAATAGGGCCATACCGTCGGTTGTATGAGAAAAAAATAAACAATAAGCCCGCCAAACTATGTTAGCTCAATTCTTTAAGAAGTAGAATAATAAAATTTATATTCTGAATATGTTTTATTGTCTTTCATCTTCGTGGTTTTCCTTTAACTAGGCCCTGATACATACCTTAATTCTTTTATAAAAAAAATTAAGGTTCAAAAAAGAAATCTGAGGAACGAATTATACTTTTTATCATAGGTTATTATATTCAATTAATGCGCCTGTTTTAAAGAACGCATTAGGCGCACTAATCGAGGGATTGCTGTATAATTATGTATATTTTGAACAAATGGAACTACAGTGCATCCTTTGCAAAAATATAGATGTAGAAATTCCAGACCCAAATTGTACAAATTAAGTTCCATAAATTGTGAGCTAATTTTACTACGGAAGCAGTTAATTTTAAGCAACATCTTCATACTAATACAGAGGAGTCTTCTTATATCGGTTGTTAAAGATTATGCCTTTGGATAGAAAGCCCAGGTTTTCTATCCTTTTTATAAAAAATTTATAAAAAGAATGTCGAAACCATCAATCAGTATGAGTAGAACATGATTAACCGAAGAACATCGTAGTTTTCAAGAAAATGAGAGTTACAATATTTTTGTATTCAAGGGGGGAAAAAAATTATGCCTGATATGTAGAAACTCTATTGCAGTTTGCAAAGAATATAAAATTAAAAGGCATTACGATACAAATCATAAAGAAAACTATGACAAATATGTTGCGAAACTTCGTGAAGATAACAAAATAACTTTAATTCTGATAATTAATCATATTTAATTGCAAGCAAGTCGAAACTATTCACTGAAGGGGAGTTTATTCGCGAATATACTATTATTGTTGAAGTTGAAGTGTTGTGCCCTGATCAATTAAAGAAATTTTAAAATATAAGCTTATCTCGAAATACCATTGCTAGCAGAAATGATATAGCCGGTAACTAAAGGAATCAACTTCTTCCCTTCACGTATTAGGCCTAGTGCCTGTTACGCGACTATCATTAGCCTTTCTAAGCAGTACCCGTCCCGAGGATAAGGTGGCTAGCCCTATGCCTCCCGAAGGAATCAACTAAAATCAATAATTCCAACATTTGAGACCTATTCCCTTGCAACTGACGAAAGTACAGATGTACGGAATATCGCTCAGCTGGCTGTTTTAATTCGTGGATGTGATATGAACTTAAAGTGAAGAACTTCTAGACGTTATTCCTATGCACGATACAACCACTGGAGTTGATATTTTTGAAGTCCTTATAGAAGTTTTGAATGAATAAAATTCGCCGTTAAAAAAGCTAGTTTGTCTTGCAACTGATAGTGCTCCTGACATGACTGGTGTTGTTAAAGGAGTTGTTATAAATTTAAAAGAAAAATGGAAAGAACAAGGTAATAAATTTTCATTGCATTATTCATCAGCAAACACTATGGTCCAAAGTTTTAAATATTGGACATGTCCTAAAAAATGTCAGTAAAATTGTAAATTATATTCGTGCACGTAGACTTAATCATCGCCAATTTAGTAACTTTCTAGAAGATATAGAAAGTGGATATAGTGATCTACCTTATTATACAGAAATTAGATGACTTTCAAAGTTTTAAAGCGATTCTTCGAATCGTTGCACGAAATTACCATTTTTTTTAAGAATCGAAAAATTATGAATGTGAAATATTAAAAAAAAATGATCAATGGATACAGGACTTGGCTTTTTCAGTTTACATTACAAGTCAACTTAATCTTAAGCTACAAGGCAAAGATCAAGTAGTTACCATGTTATTTGACAATATTAAAATTTTCAAACAGAAATTTTTACGTTGGCAAAAACAAATTCAAAAAGAAAATTTATCCCATTTTGAATGTTGGCAACATTATAACAAAAATCAACGAAATTGAAATTTTCAGAATATGCCAATCAAATGAAGTTATTAGAAAATGAATTCGAAAGATTTTTAGATTTTAAGAAATAAGAAAACCAGTTTCACTTATTTACTTCCCCTCTATCGATTGATGTTGAAACTGTTGATGACAATTTACAGTTGGAATTAATTGAAATTCAGTGTGATTCCGTACTGAAACAAAAATATATGGATGTTGGAATTCCAAAGTTCTATAATTATTTATCAGTCGATCGATACCCCAATGTGTTATGTGCAATTAGGCGTATTTTATCTATGTTCGGTAGCACATATTTATGCGAACAACTATTTTCAACTTTAAAGAATAATAAAACTGCGGAAAGATCAAGATTAACAGACCAGCATGTGCAATCAATATTGAAAATAACTACAGCTCAACAACCGCTCATTCAACCAAATTTTGAAGATTTCGTTAACGAAAAACGTTATCAAGTTTCTTCAAAAAAAAATTATATGTATAATTTTATTTATAATGTGTAAACTTACATTTTATGTATTTTTGTAATATGGCTGTATTTTCTACTTATATACTCTGTTAATATTAAAAAATCTGTTTCCTCTTTATTTCGAGATTTTTTTTTTCTGTTGCGGCCCGATGTATAATTCTTAATTTGGCCCTTGGAAGTAAACGAGTTTGACATGCCAGGCTTAAATCATTTGCTGGAAACTCCGGTACAAGTTGAATGTTACTGAGGAGCTATTTTTCATTTAGAAATAAACAGAACAGCCTACCAAATTTGAAGCACTAAAATTTCAGTAATGAAGCAAAGTAGAGAATAAAAAAGAGCGAACGGACAAAGCTGTATCGTTTCCCTTGGTGAGAAGGAAAACATGTCATGTCGGTTCAACTTACTCGACAAAATTTCTCGCATTGTATCATGTCCCTAAAGAATTGTATGCTCTTGAACCATATATGCAATACCCTTCCTCCTCGTTCCTGAAATCCATTGAGCAACCCATCATGATATTTGCAATCTATGCTTAACTAAAATAGCAGTTCTGCAATTGCTTCTATAACGGATTCAACATAATTCCTAACCATTCCTAGCATTTCAGTGTTTTTTTTCTCAACGGTTACAAGTTATAGCTTAAAAAAAAAAAAAGTGTTCGATTCCTTCTTTCTTCTCCAATTGTCCACACGCACAACACTGTTAATGATTATAACTTCTCGAAAAGCAGTTCCCAGCTGGAGTGCGAGGATTGAATAACAATTTCTTCTAAATAGATTTTTTTTTTTCTCCTCTCTGGAGATTTATGCAAATTTCACTGTCAGCTTTTGCCACTTAGCAAATCTTACAATGTCGAATTTAATTCAGGTGTAGCCTTATCAATAACACGCACACAGTATACTTCAATGCTTAATGCATCTGATATCACACACGCAAAAATTAAGTTTAAAATGCAAGTTATTATTATAATGTTTATGTCAATTGTGTTTTAGGTCAACTGCACCTACTTTAAAGAAGAGGACGTTCCGGTGAGAAAGTAAAATTTTACTGCCATTTTCTGCACTTGATTGGTCAAAATTAAGCAGTCCACATAACTTCATGTCAACAATCTGCGTTGGGATGTGTAAACAAACTTACCTACCACAAAAGTAGCATAAATACTCCAAGATTCTATTGCAACAGTTAGTGGAAATGTGTTTCACTTATTTTCTCGTGCATGGCTCATCACCGTGCGAACGTTTTCCCTCACACCATTCAGTGATACAAAAACTCGTTAAAAAGAAATAACTCAGGCAAAAATCTCTTATATCATTAATCTGACCGTGAGTACAAAACGCTTGAATATGAAAGGCAAGGCTGCACTCGTTGCATCAGATTTTCATTATTTAAAGTAGTGTAGTACTGATCTTTAGGTACTTTGCTTTAGGTATTTCGGCTGCCGAAATATTAATGACTTATACCGCAGTCTTTTTATTATTATTATTTTTTATTTATTTATTTTTTTTTTTACGTGGAGTGATGGTGGAATGCATTGCCTGAGTTTAAGCTTCATTCATATTCAGGCAATGCATTCCACTTGTATCACCATATTTCACATTATAATGCGATACATTATATAAGAAATATATACATTATATGTAACTGTTAATGATATAAACCTTTCTCTCTCTTTCTCGATGAGAGAGACTCCAGGAGAGCTGATGTCATAATAATAATCATTTACAGGTAACCCTCATATTACACGGAAGATAGGTTTCTAAAAGAAACCAAAATTCCCTGTTGGGTTATCTCGTATAGTATCATGTGGTGCGAAACAGTGTTATATGGGACTAAGAACCAGTTTTTTTAAGTTACGTTCAAACAAACAAAAATAAGAGTTTTATAACTATCGGAAACTTATTCTTAATTAAAAATGGAAAACAAAAATGGTTTCCAAATGATATTTGGAAACCATTCTTCGTATAAATCAACAGTTACCCAAGTTTTTTTTTTTATTTGTTTTTAGATATACCGGTAATGCATTTATTTTATTTTTTTTTTACCTTTTCATTGAACGAAGATCAGAGATCTTCGTTCAATGAAAAGGTAAAAAATAAAAAAGGTATAAACTAGCATTGTTTTAACATGTAATCTCTTGAAGCGCTACTGCACAAAAGTAACATTACATGATTTTTTTTTTTTTGACAAATTAAAACCTGGTGAAGTTTTATTTTTGAAATAAACTGTGTTTTCCACTAAAGACCTTTGTGTATAATTGATTTTCAATAATTCTTTTGAAATTAGAAAAACTTCAAATTTCAAAAAATGTATTACTAAACTGCGAGGGGGGGGGGGGTCCTAGAAAGTTCTGATAAACACTTAGAACAAAAGTATTAAAGCAACTGATATAGCCACAAGAAAGAACATACAATATAAGGATATAAGAACATAGGTTACCTTCATACCTCTGCCACTATGGTAACTTGTTCTTTCTTGTGGTTATCAGTTGCTTTAAATATCATTTTGTTCTAGGTGTTTATCAGAACTTTCCAGATCCTCCCCCCCCCTCATAATAATACACACTAGGAAAAATTTATAAACGATTAAATAAAAGCCAAAGTGATGAACTGCATGCCGCAAAATCAGTTTTAATGGTCTCAAATAAGCACAAAACCGTAACACTTGGATTTTCCAATAATTTTTCAGTATAACGGTTAGCTGGTCAACAGCTAGGATTCATTCACATTAATGGAAATATCAAAAAATTACATCCCACGTAACAGCAGGGTTTTCCGTGCACAAAGGCTTAAAAAAAAAAAAAAAAAAAAAATAGCGTGTTATACGTTTGCAGCAATTCTAACAGCGTTGGGGCGAAACAGTGTTGTAAGGCAATCCTGTTCTTATACAGGATTGCCTGTCAAATATCCTGGGAACAACAAGTCTTTATATACATCCTATAGCGCGGGAATACAATTCATAGTTAGCAACAGTTACAGATGAGAATTCCAGTAATTCACTTTAATTTGACAATAACGAAAACCATGACGATAGCAACTAAATTTAGCTTAAACAGAAGACTAACTGAACACTCTTTATGTTTAGAAATATTATACGCTCTATTCATTTAGTAGTTAAATTTCGAACCACCTACTGAAGTGAAAAATGATCTAGTAATGCGAGTCGCGCATTTCTCGCTACCAGTACTAAAAGGATGTTTAGAGCATTTAAGTAGTTTTGTAAATAAGAATTCGAAATGGGTTCATTAAGCAGCTACGTATCTGCACATCTTGTTTTACGATAAACATATGGAAGAAGATCCTTTTGTTTTTGAATGCAAAAGACTTAAATTCTCAAACAACGGCCTATTGCTCCCGAAAGGACACTCGAGCAACTCGTCAGTCACTATAAACTGTTTAGGTACCAACTTTTTGGAAATTCGAATCCAAGATATGATCGGGTTGCCTGAAATTACATCTGAATTAACTGAGGCTGTGCGTCTAGTACACTGTGGTTAATAGTATGTTCTCTGGTCAGGTTTTGAGGGATGAAAACTCAAGTTTGACAGGAAAACCGTCAAACTCACTTCAATGAAAATAGCCAACTCGCTTTCATCTGCAAAGCCAATATAAAAAAATAATTCCTCGCGACCTAAACAGGATTTAAATTGGTCTTTCCAGCTGTAGGGCAAATGTTGCGACTACGGCGTGAGGGTCCTAGTTGTGGAAGACCGCAATAACTAAAGAAATTATTTATTCGCTCCAATTTTTTTTTTTTTTAATGAAGTCATGAATTTCAATTTTCTTAGCATCCAGTGGACTGTGAAAGGCCAGCTATTTAATTCAATTAACTAATTAAAACGTTAATGCAAATTACGCTATTTTATAGCTTCTTATCCCGATACCGTATGTAAGGAGACCTTTTCAGCGAACAAAATAGGTAGATAACAGCATTCCGCTCCTCGTGCAATGGGGATTCTTTATAATGGTGATGTAGAATAAGATTTTCATACTATCAAAAAATTAAGCAGAGCGCAGACTCAGTGCATGAATACTGTAAGCTATGCATTTCATAAATAAGTTGCAAAAATCGAGCAAGTCGTTAAGGAAGATTGGGCCGTTAAACCTCAATATTTATCCGAATTTCTCATTCGAAACTAAATGCCAAATCGAAAGATAAGAGTGAAACTACTCCGGACATTTATGTATTTAAGAGTGCTACTGGAAGATATACACAGTAAAATACAGGCACACACAATATTGTTCTTTAATTTTTTTTTTGGAAAGGCGGGGATGGGAGTTTGGACTCGAATGCAGAATTGGGCAAATCTAACAACCGTTACTGCACGTATTTCACGATAAAACATAAGAATTAAGCTACTTTAAATTAAACTTTAGGATCACGATTTTGTCCGATACTACAATAAAATGAATACAGGACCGGATATAGAACATTTCCGTATTATTCGGCTACAGATACACTTATGAGAAACGCTATACTATTGATTTTAAAGCAGAAAAACACTTTGATACAATATTCATGTTTAGTAGCGTTATTAACTTATTCTAGTTTGATGTTCAGATTCAAGTACTTACGGTATAATTTAAAATAAAATTTGGAATCAGGCAAGCGTTATAAACCTATAAAAAGATGAATTAACATTCTCCCCGTAAAATATGACTAAGCACCGATATATTTGATTTGTCCGTCCATACGCAACATGTTCTGAGACTGTAACACAAAAAGTATTACTTTGAAGTTCAGTACAAAATTTTGCCCCAGCAATTGCTTTTTGCGTCAAGAAGCATGAACATCGCAATTTATAATTTCGACAACTGCCCTCTTGGCCGAAATTTGATGAAGTTTGGAATTCAGGAAAAAAGACAAAATGTAGTTCAATTTCGTTTTTAAATCAAATTCTTTGATCACATTCTTGTATTTGTCGAAGTTGATTTCATTTATTGTTCAAAAATAGGTTGTTAAAATCTGGACGTAAATACGTAATATTTACAAGTATACGTTGCTCAATTTTTATTTTACTATTTCGAGAGAAAATTTGGAAGAACGAAATAATTTTAATATTTAGCTTTAGTTTAGAGAATCTTTGAATCCGCGCCCAATGCTTTGGAGTAAAGAAGAATCGTTTAACGCACCTGTGAGATAGGTTTTTTAATTGAATGTTTTCTTAATTTGTTTTTAGTATATTATTGTGATTTTCACACTGTATTTACATATTTGTAGATATTGATAATTTAAGGCAGTATGTAAGAATGGCGCCAAAAGAGACTGTTGGAACAGAACGGCGTCAAAAGCAAATGTCGATGCCGGTGAAGAGAACCTTTGTCTCGCTGAACAAATACATCACATCGATAAAACACCAATGGTCCGACTATATCACGATGTGGGAAATGACAAAAATATTGATCCTTATTTCCCGTATTCAAAAATTAAAAAAAAAAAAACAAAAAAAACTCATAATTAAGTCAATGCTGTTAATTATCGGGAAAAAAAGCTGGTCACGTGAAGCCCCAGAAGGGAAAAATGGTTCATATGTAAAGTTTAAATGCTGAGAGTCGGCCAGTAAAAGCTAGTCGCAGTAACTCCCACGTGATAGTTATTCTATACGCCAGGGAGCCACCTGGCTTTGTCATTATATACTCCCAGGGGAGGAGGATGGAATGATGTTTGAATGGCCCACTCGAAGCATGACGAGAATAATGAAAACGCTGCTATCAAGATACAGCTGTGATGGAGCGAAGTATGAAAAATGTGCAAGTCAACAGATTTCGAACAAGTATCCGATGCTGTATTAATGATTAATAAATAATTATTTCTCAAAGGCTGGAAATAACAGTAGGATTAGGTACTGCCATCTATGAAGCTTTAAAACTAACAATATAGGTATGCCGTCAGTTCAGTGGCTCAGAGTTGCAGCAGTAAATCACTCTGAATAGAAATCTAAATCTAAGTTGTTGAAAACGAGCCATTCCGTACACAGTATGTCCATTTCAGATTAAATTTTACTAGCTATCCTAATTTATACAGCAAAAAGTCAAAATATATATGTGGCAGTCGATTTTTGATTTAAAAAACCGATCCGATTGATTTATTCCAGAAATAATGAGATGGCAAATGGAATCTTCATTTGGGGGGGGGGGGGATATATAACATAATTACATCATTTTTAATATACAAAATTAACCTACTTTTGTTGAGTCAATTTGTTCATTGTTTTGATTGAAAAGCTGGAATTTTAAAGAAGTACTGAGATATTTGTTCCGAAGGCTTCTTTCTCTGGTTGGTCCACCCATGTCCCAATGTACAATAGGATTTTACAACCTGTCGTGGGTGGAGATACACAAAAAAAGAAGATAAAAATATAATTTTCGTGTCGATAAACATCACGCAATTAGAATCCGTTATCGTGCTTAAGATGTAAGGCTTTCATATTTACATTTCGATACTGTAAACTATCGACAATGCAGTATTTGAAATTATAGTACTGGTGGTCATTATGATAAAAATAACAAAACAACCACTTTAAAATTTTTTTCTGCTAGCTTTACACTGTTTCATCAACGAGTACAATTTCATTTATGAAAGTTACATATACTCTAAAAATCAAACACGAGCCTTTTTCAAGCCCTTTAAGGGCCTTTTAAATAAGCAGGACTGTAGTTTTAGTGATCGATCAAAATCAATTTACAACTTTAAGTAGATGTATGTTCACGAACATCCATCCCAAAGAAGAATTTGAACCCACAGTAGGTCAATGTTAACGAGTAAACGCAGTGTTCTTATGAAAATTAGTCCTCATATGATTCCAGGAGTATTCTCTACAGCGAGGAAAGCCAAGATAGTTGCCTTTCATTTAAGGGAAAAAAGCAATCTTTTGTCCCCTCCTTGCGGGTGCAGTAGTCGTTCGTCACGGAAACTTGAATTGGCAGCACATGCTTTTAAGACGACCCCGACAGTAATGCATTTCACTAATAACGAAAATTAAATCATACTACCTAAAGAAACTGACCAAAATGATTATTCAAAGTAATGACAAAATTTCCTTGAATGCAGTGAATTCTGGTATATATAACATTAACTTAGAATCTAATACAATTTGTAAATATTTTAAAAACTTGCGGTGGGGGGTCTTTGAAGATGTTATTTCTAATGGAGGTCATTGTTATTGAAGTGGTATTGATAACGCGACCGAATTATTACAAAGCTGTTTTGTGGAATTTCGGGAAGACCTTAAGGGAATAAAGGCAGTTATTAGTACTGCACTTTATAATATATTAATATGCCCACACCTAGACTATTATTCAGATAACTGCTGGGTTCCATTTCCACCGGAATGATAAGGAGACGAAGTTTCGGAGACTTTAGAAAAATAAATTTACAATGTCGAGATGCATGCAAATTAATTGAACAAAAACAGGTGGAAAAAAGGCAGAGACATGCACGCTAACGAAACAAAAATTAACACGTTACAAGAGAGGAGAGAACAAGGATAATTCCTGTAAGTGTTTCAATTAGATGCGAGGCCTAGATTTTTCTCGCAAACGAGTAGAGGCAAGTGGAATGGCTTGCAGTGAAGTGCAATCACTAAGTAAGATGTATGATGAGTGAGCTCCTCAAATGAGTCAACCGAATAATTTTGGATTCGGTGCAGCATATGGTCTCATCTAATTTAACATTCTTATTTAATAAAAAAAAATGTTAATTTTTATCTAATATTTTATCTAATATAACAATCATGAGACGATTTCTTGCCAAGTCGCAAATGCCAATAACCTTGCCACTAGCCCCAGAATTCCCCATTTCAGTTCAATTTTAAAACTGGAATTACGGCCCAAGGATATAAGAGGCAAGTTGTTTTTTCTCTTAGTTTCCCTGATTTTTAAGATGGGGAAGAAAAAAAAAAAAAAGCAGAGCTTTTGGGGGTGTATTCTCATAAGCTCTGAGGTCAAAATTTTCGAAACCTTAAAGTTCCTACATATATTCAGCTTTGAAAGTTTGAATGTTTAGCATTTTCCATTTACAATGAAGAAACGAAGCCGTATGGCTCTCTCTTTAATAATTGCTATTACCCACCGAACGAGAGTTCACTTATGAAAAAATAAATAAATGAAACTCCGTCATCGGATTTGCTTCGGTTGTTGGAAGGTTTCTGCTCACTTAAGACAGTGAAACCTTTTGTCAAAAGCATTAAAAAAAGGCGAGTATACGGCCGCCTAGGCAGTGCTCGTGTCGTAAGTAGTGGAAGCTAAGGCAGCGCCAATGTAGAGGATTGTATACTCACACTCTCATATCAAATTTTCGAAACTTTCAAAGCTTCTACATTATTCGACTTTGAGATAAGGGTCCTCTATTTACTTTAGATCGCCAAATCTTTAACAACCCACCTTTAGTTTCAAGGGCAATGCTTCACGTCCCAGATGGAAATCAAAAGGCAGGTCTTTTAAACAAACTTGTGGAAAGAAGGAAAACAATTAAGTAAAACCAATCGTTTGTACGTTTTCGAATTGTCATCTGTTTCAATAAACATGCTGGGGAAGGAACTGCTTTTGAGATTTAAATTGCAAGCCGTTATTTAAGATAAATCCCATATAAGATGCCTCAAACCTATATCACATCAAATGGCATATACGTAAGTTTTAAAGAGAAAGAATGAACTAGTGTTATATTAACAGTTTGGTTTTTGATCCTTGGGAAGATGGTGAAAAAGGCTCGTCTTAAAGAGGCAAATCCCACTGTCGCGTGGATATTTGAAAAGTACTTGCAGGATTTTCATCGCTTAGTCAGTGGACTAGAAGCACTGAAATTCAGTTTTCTTCGCAGCACTGAGAAACAGCAAGATCTGTATTTAACGGTTTGTTATAGAACATATCAAAAGTTTGGTAAACTGAGTACAGCAAGGTTTTATCAAATGCAGGAACAGAGCGGGTATCAGCAAACTAGGCCCGGTGGTTAGCGAGGTTATGTATGGAAGGGAAAACGTGGGCGAAAGTAGTCCTGAGGTATTCCTGAACTGATGGAAAAAAAATTTGAAGGGGTAAACTGGTGACTCAAAGCAAAGAACTGAATTGTTTGGGATTTACGGCCAAAGCAAGTAAGGCTGAGAACAGTGCATTATGTCTCATTTCGTCGGTAGGATGTGCCCATTTTCCAGAAAAAAAAAAAAAAAAAAGGGGGGGGGGTAATTCAGTATTAGATTGAGTAATTCATTCAGTTGAAGAGCCTTATAAAGTGGTTCTACGCGTCCCAGACGGGTTTAAACTAAGATCTTTCCAAAAAAGCTCTTATTTCTATTGACCAAGACAATTTTTGGTTGGAAAGATGTGTTCTAATCCCGTCCAGTGGCGAAGAACCTTTCCAGGACTGTTCGACTAAAAATGAGTTGGTCTCAATACAAAAGTTTTTCTTCCCGTACAACCGACAAACCGTTCGGATGAACACACGTAATTAAACATAAAATACTTTCCTCGTTTGTTATTTGAAAACGAACCATTGGACCCGTACGAGTTTTTCCCAAGCCACTGTATTATTTGCATTCAATAAACAATGCTGTTCGGCAAATTACTGTAGCTCGAGAATGTTTGAATCGACATTAGTTACTAATTTTTTAAGAATTGCAACCACGAATGCTACATTTTAATACTGTGGATGGACAAAGGTTCCTCTGTTCTACGGACCAAAACAGCGCTCGTTTTTCCAAACCACTTTCGACCTAAATTAAAAACAGCATGGTAGTCTCACACCGGACAAACTAATCTTCCACCTAGACAATTGCAAACATTAATATCCACGGTGTGACTCGAATCCACAATTTGCTGACAAATATTCGAGAGAAGTGGGATTTATTTATTCATATGGAGTTTCCTCCCTCGACCCTATTGGGGCGAGTTGAGCCCCCTCATGGGGGGGTTAAGTATTTATGGCTGTAGATCCGTGCGTGTTCACGGGGCCGGTTTGCCTGCTTGCGGATGAAAAACCCGCAGATAAACTGGAGGGGGGGGGAACCCTGCTGTCCACGCCCGAGACCGGCTAACTTGGTCTATGGCTGAGGGAGATCCTTAAGCTTCTCAGGTCGGCGAAGGGAATCGAACCCAGGCCACCCCTTCCCATGGTTGCAAAGCCACTAGGCTAACCGCGTGTACAGAGAAGTGGAATGAAAGCAATGGATTGAGTACTTTGATGCGGACTTCTTTTTTTATGTTGGGGTGGGGGGAGATGAACAGGCTTGCTTTCATTCTGAAGCAGGGGTGTGCTACACGATAGATCTCTCTCTCTCGAATGAGCATACTTTTGAAGAAAAGGAGCCTCCGTAGCATCGAATCCAGTCTCTTCAACTGAAGGCTAGTTAGACTATCATAGGAATGTGGCAAGTTCTTTTCCCCCATCCAGCAAAAACAGACAAACCTACCATAAGAACACAAGTAATTAACAGATGATTCACTGGCCTCATAAGCCCGAGTTACTTAACTTAGTTTGGACCGCAATACTTTATTATTTGACACCTCCAGGGAGTCCAAAGACTCAGCAAACTCCTACTGAAAGGAAAAGTTGTACGGGGTTTCGACCATGTTAAAAATATAAGCAGGCATCCCTGTGAAGCATCTTCAGTTCAAGATATCTTACGTCAGAAGAAACTATAGCTCATTATTTGGAAAAACTAGCAACGTGTTAGGGATAAGTGGTATGCTTTGAAAGACGCCAGTGAGCCTGTGAATGATGAATCATCTAGCTGCTGTATCTTATTTCCGCTTGTGAGACGCATGACCCGACGGCTCAAGTGTTGAAGAGAATGAGATCAAAACGGAAATAACTGCAGGAGGTGATAGTGAATCACTACTGTGCGAATACAGTCTAATTTAGGAGGAAATCTATATTAAATGGTGTTTGGAACTCTAAAATATAGCCGGTAGCGAATATGAAAATTGCACAAAATATCAATTCTTTCCGAGGGTTGACATTTTGCGATTACCTTGCAATCATTAACTGGATGCACACAAGCTATATTTCTGCTAATAAGTTACTTTAGTTCCTCGTGAAACGATAATCGAAAAATACAAGTGTTTGATGCATTGTTCATGCAAATTTGAGGTGTTTATAGCTGCTCTGTGTATGAAGTATGCACGAAAAATAGCAAATTTATGTAAGGCTTTATTCCTCAAGATTCAGCAGACGTAATAACATTTCTCCTTATCGGCAGCATGATTTTTTGCGAGAATCATATTTGACAAACAGAATTCTACAAATACGTCGTTCGGAGATATCGACTGCCACCTTTCTTTCGAAAGACTTTTCTTTCGTTAGAATGGACGCAGCTGTAGAAGCTAAATAAATCAATAAAACTGATAAGTTAACACTATAAATAACTGGTTTAAGGAAATATTTTGCGTTCGCTAATACATTAGTTTTTGCTTGTGGTCTTGCAAACTATCACAGAAATTGATCAGCTACAACGATTTCCTTCATGTCCAGCCGACCAACAAAAGGTTAAACTTATTGTACATAGCACCATGCGTGAGCTAAGAAACAGCTGATTAGAGAATTCTGCTCTAGAGGCCAAACACTATGCCACTTCAGGTCTACATAACAGGGCCATGGTTTCACTGGACGATGAAAACCGAATACTTCGGGCTTGCTTTTCAGCGAATCGCAGTCATCTAAAATTCTTAAAATTGATTATTAAATGCTCAACCCTTGTTGGGAGTGACGCGTTAAGTATTAACTGGTACTATTCAGTCCGCTGACAGTGACAATTTCTGTATTCGTTTTGTAAAATACGGTTTTGCGAAAAAGCAACTTATTTGAATTACTTCATCTGTAATGATGTGTCCTGCTGCACGTTGTTTCGTGCCCCTCAGGTGAATTTTCACGATTCAGAAAACCGAGTTAACGTCTTGCAGCAGGACATATCAATTCCTTCGGTTGGTACTGTAATCCTGAAACTGGCTGTTAACCAGTTTCAGGAATACAACAGCATCAACTTGGAAGTTTCCAAATATATGTAGGGTTTTTTTTTTTTTTAAACCAAACCGGATGTCACAGAGCCTTCTTTTCAAAACTTTATTTGGTGGCCTCCAGTGTTTCAAGATTTCATTTTCGCTGTATTTGGTTAATAACGTTAATGTGCTCACAGGTAGCATAATCTTTAAAATCAGTGAAAACTTATTAAAAATGTTTTTTTTTTTTTTTTTTTTTTTTTGCAGATGGCAGCATTCCCCATGTAGCTTTGGTAAACTGAGGTGTTGCCAAAAAGGTAGCAGTCAAAACAAACCCATTCTTTTGCGAAATTTGTATTCGATTTAGAATTGTTTCAAATTAATTGTTAATACTGTTTCTTAGTAATCAGTAATCTTAGGAGGGTTACTTTGGAACAAAGAGAATAACACACAGTTAAAGTTAGTTGCTGCAATATCACGTGTTGATGGGAAGGTGTGTTTACATTTATAGACAAACTGTAAATGAGAGATCTTGCATAGCATGGAAAAAGAGATGAAAAATTTCCACGCTATGCAAAACTGCACTGTTTAAAACAACGTGTTCCAAACAGAAATTTACCGTGTTGGTAAAAAATACATTTTTTAAAATCAGAAATACCAATTAATGCACACAAAAATTTAAGATTTTAATTTTTGATAATTGAACAATTTTATTAGTTTAAATACAATTTTTCTAATGTAGATTACACAAGGTTTCTTTTTCTAAAGAGTCAATTTCTCTTTTTATTAAAAGCAATTTCTATTTTTTCTACTTAAAGTTAGCTCGTTTAATGAAACTTTTATAGGTACTTATAATTGTGCATAAAAGGGCACTTCTATGTAAAAAAAGAAAAAACATTTTGTAGACTGACCACAACTTGGCTGCACCAAAGCTAAAATAATGAAGCATGTAATGATTCAGCTGCTACTGTGGTATGCTAAATCACTACAGTACTGTTTTAGTAGAGTCAGCATGTCAAGAATGCAGTACAGCACTATAATACTGTTACTTCTTTTTTTTTTTTAAATTAAAACGTAAAAACCATTCTACAGCAAAACCCATGCTATGCAAGGAGTGCTGTAATATGAATGTCACTTCAAATTATTAAACCATTAAGATAAAACTTGAATACCCATCTTAAATAGTAATTTGCAAAGTTTCCTGAATTCATAAAATGTTTCAGTCTCTAAACTCGGGATGTATGACCTAATATGTAAATCCCTATTTTTATGTTAATTTACTATAGATCTTAAACATGGTATTAAAGAAGAGAGATTCCACTCTAAATCTTCTTAAAAAGTACATTATTCTTATATCAAGGAGGCAAACAATGTGAACTTTGAAAACCGAGTTTAAAATGAGAGCTGCAGAAGGTTAACCTTCTGCATACATTTTCATAATCTGGTTGTTGTCATCGTCTTGTCCTTTGAAGAGTCTTAGATGTTTCCGTGTGCTCCTTGTACTGCTTTGGCTATGTCGATGATTTTGTTTGTATAGAGCTGTTGTTAGGATTAGAATCCATTTCTTGCAAGGCTGCTGTAATTGCTGGGAGTGGGTGTCAGTTCATTATTGGGGCAGTTGTTGCAGTTTCTATATGTTCTCGTATCATCTGTATTGATCTTCATTCCTCTAATGTCCTGTTCGTAGTCTTGCTATCGCGGTGGTGGTCTTTCTGTCAGCACTGATTTCGGGAATTTGATGTTGTATCACCGATTTCAGTGGAATTAGTTTAGCTTTTGCTAGTGAATTGGCATCAGCAAGAGTTATCATGCGAGTTTCTTGGTTGAGTTCTCTGGCCTCTTTTACTAAATTTATCAGCTGCTTTCATTGTAATCAATGCCTACATGAGCAGGAATCCAATGTAAAATGCAACTTTTTCCTAAACACTTTAGTTGATTTAAGAGTTTATAGATGTCTTGTGTGAACTTGGTATTGCCATTTTTGGTTGCCTCCATAGCTGATCTTGAGTCACTAAATTAGAATTCCTTCAGATTGTTGAGATGATGATAGTTTTAAGTAGGCTTCTAGTGCTTTATTGCGTCGAGTTCACTGTTAAAATTGGAAGCGATTCTTCCAGATCCAACTTTTATTGAAAATTTTGCCTTTCGGGAGTAGAAGGAAAACACCAGCGCCTCCATTAAATCATATTGGTGTCTGACGATCCACTGGTATAACAAATAACCTGTTGGGAGGATGAAAGAAGGTTCATAGTATTTAGGCCTTTTTCTTTTGGTTCTTTTTTTTGTACAGAGTTTGGTAAGGTTTAGATTTATGGAGGTATTTGAAGGTAAAGGACTGGAAAATAGATGTTCTTTGTTTATGTGGCATTCAGCTGATCAAGACCTTTCTTTCCTGATAGTGTCATCATATTGTAAAGTTAATGATCTGTGAAGTCTGCATTTTTGGTTCCAACGTTCACAAATTTTTAGGGAGATATGATCGCTTTGGTAGCTTCTGATATTATTTATGAATTTCAGGGTGGCAAATTTTTGTCTGTTCTCCAGCAGGTCAAGCCCACATTCCTGTTCGGCTCTGATGTTGTTAGTGGACGAGACCGCACCAATGATAATCTTGGATGCTTTGGCTTGTATTTTGTCTAATTTTTTCTTTACCGATGAGGCCGAAGGTGACCAGATAGGTGCTGCATATTCCAATTATTGGCCTTATTAGTTTAATGTAAGTAGTTTTGAGGATTTTTGGCTTTGCACCTCAATTTGTTCCACAAAGCCTTTTCAGTATATTTAATTTTTTTTTAGAGCTCTTTAAAGCGTAATTCCTGATCAAGCGTAATACCAAGGTATTTCGGATTTGTGACTTTTTCAATTAGCTTGTTGGTGATCATGACTTTGGGATTGTAGGAATGTCTATTTTTCCTGTCTGTACTAAAGGTGCTTAGTTTTGTTTTGTCTGGGTTGATTTTAAGTTCATCTGACCATTTTTCTAATCCTCTCATGGATTTGTTTAGAATCTCCTCTGATTTTAGCACAAGTGTGTCAGATGGCTATATCATCTGCATAGCAAGTTACTTTTGTGTCTTCTGTAAGGTAGGGATGAATGTTATTGACATATAGAAGGAATAGTAAGGGACTGAGTACTGAGCCCTGGGGAACACCAGCCCAGGTTCTCTGCTCTTTTAATATTGCTGCATTGATTCTGACTTTGATCTTTCTTCCTCTAATGAAATCAGCAATCCAGATTAAAGAGTTTCCTCTAATTCCAATATCATGTACTGTTTGTATTAATTTTTTGATCCAAACACGAATGAAAGCAGCAGTCATATCAAGAAATATGGCCGTTGTCTTTTTTGTTGGTTTTTTCTGAAAAAAGTATTGTTTGGCAGAAGTGGAATAATTGATCTGTTGTCGAATGACGGGTTCTATAGGCAGTTTGGTAATAGTTTATTTTCTTATTTTTGTAAGCCAGTGCATAAGCATGTAGTGTATGATTCCTTCAGTAATTTTACAAAGTATGCTAGTTAATGCGATAGGTCTATAACTTTGACATTCTGCAGCATTTCTGTCAGGTTTCAGGATGGGTACAATAACTGATTTTTTCCATTCTTTTGGAAGTTTGCCTGTTCGCCAAGAGGCGAATCTGGTGTAAACTGCAATTAATGAAGGGGAAAGGCTATGGCACTTGCCAAAGGTTGTGTATACATAAACCTTTTACAACTTGAGATTGCTTTCTTGATATGAAATAATATTTTTCCTTTAATAAAGTTTACTGCTAAGATACCTGGCATGCTCTTTACTTTTTAAAGTAAACTGAGTTGGATAAGAGGAGACTACAGTATTATACTGCTAGGCCTCTTCTAAGCCACCTGAGAAGATATGTACATGTAACTAAATTACAACATTCTGGAGATTGGTACAAAACTGGTGATATGGATAAAATAAGACTGATGGATGTAGTAGTAGTATATGGTAGAATAATCAGAGCGCAAGTGCCAGGTGGTCTACTACCCTGACTGTTACTTAATTAGTATATATTCATAACATTAGAAATGACTATTTTGGTGGAATGTCCAGTTTGCCAATGATACTAAATTCAGAACAAATGTATCTATAGGGCAATTTAAATAAATGGAATCTGGTAAAGAAAAATCTTTGCTCACTGTGGCAAAGTGCAAAATTATGCACTCAAATAAGTGCAGGTTGGTCCAAAAATATACCTACCAAATTTAATGCTGTATTATTCCTGAACAAGGAGGCATACAAATCTCATCCAAAGTGTATTAAGGTCTACATATCTTATGTTATTTATATTACAACATGTTCAATATGTTTACCTTCAACCTCAATGATCTTCTGCAATTGTATTGCAAAATTGTACACCACCTAGTGGAGGATGTCTGTTGGAATAACCAAGATTTCACACTCAATGATTTTCACTCCCCCAAACTCTTTGGATTGTTCTAATACACTTTGTCTTTGAGATGTCCCCATAAACAAAATAAAATAAAATATTGAGGAAATTTTTTTTTTCTAATTATAGCCAGCTAAATGCAGAGAAAATTGGATTTAAACTTGGTAGGTGCATTTTGGGCTACCCTATATATTTGTATGTATTATGTATAGAAATGGATGAGGCTAGGAATCAGAGGTGGGGTTGAAGAAGAAGAGTGGAAATTCAGAGGGCTTAAATAAAGGTCATATACATTACCCAAATAATCAGTGTATAAGTTATTCCTCTTTACAAGGGTATAGCTACATATGGACTATGGTTCAGATTTGGTTGCTTAAGGATGAGAGAACTGAATACAATCTAAAAAGATGGGTGACAGACATTGTGACAGGTTTCTTTGTGTAATACAAAGAGGATGGATCGAAGACTTATGGGTTAGAATTTAGTTGATAGGGTCAGGAAATAGTAACTGATGTTTCTCTCATTGCCTAAAGAAGTTTTCTAGTGTAGATGTAGAAAAATGTAAATATATGACAATGGGATTACTTCTTTAAATTGCATAATGTTTATCCAAGGACTAGAATTTTTAAGTTAAGGGGATAAACATCCCTTATTGTTTTTCAGCCAGTAAGCAAAACTACGATCGAGACTTACGATCTGAACGTTTCGTGCTGACGAACTGTCGGCGAATCCAAGCGTAAATGACCACTTGGTAGTGCCATACCACGGCAACTCGTTGCAAAGGTGGAGTAAGTTCCCTCACTATTCTTGATATTTTCTCATAATGTAAAAACACACAGCTCTTAGGAGATGTAGTACTGTTTTACATTATGAGGAGAGGTCACCTTGCCAGAAAAAATAGCCGTTTGGCTTTTCATCATAGTTAGAATATGGTATATTATAATATAGTGATACACCGTTCTGGCAATCGTATGCAAGTTCTTTTCACTTAAACCCTGATATTCTACATCTAGCTACTCACTGATGAGACCTCAAAAAAGGTTGAAACCGGTCTGGGTAGTGACCTCTCCTCATAATGTAAAACAGTACTACATCTCCTAAGATGTGCGTTTTTACATTATGAGAAAATATCAAGAATAGTGAGGGAGCTTGCTCCACCTTTGCAACGAGTTGCCGTGGTGTGGCACTACCAAGTGGTCATTTACGCTTGGATTCGCCGACATGAAACGTTCAGATCATAGGTCTCGATTGTAGTTTCGCTTACTGGCTGAAAAACAATAAGGGATTTTTATCCCCTTAACTTATCAACCTCACCAGAAAAAATAGCCGTTTGGCTTTTCATCATGACTAGAATTTTTTTTTGGCTGAACGAGTAGAATGAATTAGAAACGGTAACAAGCAACCTGTGAGTGAATGAGTTTAAAGAAAGATGCGATAGGTATACTATGTTAACAGTGTTGACCTTGAAAGCTGAGCTTTTGGACTCCCTAGAATAACTAGGTTTGAAAGATTTATTTTGGACATCTTTCAAACCAACAAACTGAAAAATAGTCTAGTTCTCAGAGACCCAATCTTTCAAAACCCAGGCCAGTGAAACAAAATCATAACTGGAATATATACATGCTTCTGGACAGTGAGAACCTTTCAATTATTTTAGAATTTATTTCAAAAGACACTGTTTCTTTACTTCATGAGATAGTGAATTTTTTTCTCTCTTTTATAAGCTGTCCTTTGGATGGAAAGACCCATTTTCAAATCCCATCTAAGGCAGGAAGTGGTTTAAGAGCATTTCTACTGAAAAAGTTAGCCAGTCTCAAAGCAGCAAGCCAGAGAATACAAACAATTAATAGCTATTGAAAGTTTATTTTTCACTTGGTTAGACTATAATAAATTTAGTTTAATCCTTTAATCCAAGTGTGAGCAAACAAAGTTTGCACCTGAAAGCATCTTCAGGACTAGGGTAAGGTCTCTTCAGTGGGAGCCACTGAAGAGACCTCAATAAAGGTCGAAACTAGTCTGGGTAGTGGCCCTTCCATTAATGCATAATATTATACATATCTGCAAGGAGATGTGTTTTGCATTATGGGAGATACTGAGATAGGAGTGATGTTAGCTTGCTCCACCTTTGCAATGTGTTGCACCACCTTACCCTAGTCCTGAAGATACTTTCAGGTGCAAACTTTGTTTGCTCACCCTTGGATAAAGGATTAAACTAAATTTATTATAATTAACAGCTATATAGATTCTGCAGACAGGATTAACCATGCTATCATAGCATTAATCAGGTTTCTATAAAACCAAGTTATTTGACCATAGAACACGAAGCTTACCACAAAGTTGAGAAGAATGATAAAACTATTTCAAAAAAAAAAAAAGCTAAGATAACAGTGGCAGAACCAGCAATAATATACCAAGTGAACTAAGACTGTCATGTTAATAATTTGAAGCAGGAGAGGAGAAATACAGAAGTTTAGAAAGTAAATAAGTCAATCAAAAATAATTTAAATAAGAAGGAGCATTGGGGGGGGATGCACTTAGATTTGCATTTCTGCAATCAATGAGTGTGGCATGAAAAGAGCATTATTTTCGTCTCTTTGGTAGGAATAAAGTTCACTGATTAAGAGAAAGAACTTGGATATCAAATCTGATAGATAGTGCTTTTGCTAAAAATGCTGCAATTTGAACAAGAGTGAGAAGAGTGCTGATGTTCAGAAATAACTGGGATCATTCCTTAAGGAACATTGCAAAAGCTGTTTTTAAGAACAGATATAGATAGAATGAGAAGAGAAATTTGGCAAGTCTGTAGTTAAAAGATAAAGTGCTCACTAGCTGCCACACATTTTTAACCCAACATTAGTAAGGTGGCGGTGTCAGTTATTTCTTTCTATATGTTTGGGGTCTGCGACACCCCACCTTACTAATGCCAGGTGAATAGAACCTGAGTCTAGAAAAACATGACGGAAACCAGTTTAGTAGAAAGTCTATAGTGCCAATGAATCATCTTGTGAAGATAAAAAAATTATGATAGCTCTGGTGGTTCTCCCAAACATGAGAATGATATTTCAGATTGGGTTGCATGTACTAATTATACTTGAAAAATTCTAAGTCAAGTGTAAGCTTTGAACGAGATATCCTCACAACTGGTCCACTTTGTGTATACGTATACATATACATATGCATGCATAGAATTACATGTTTTGGAAGATATTTTGGAGTCTGGAACGCGAGCTCTGAGGTTCAGCAAATGAGCAAACAATTAGAATCAAAAGGTCAGTAAGATAGAGGACATTAAACGACAATGAAAATTAAGAGGAAACTGACTACAGTTGCAAGTGGAGAGAGAAGAACCATGAAATGGTAAGCTCTTATGCTAGATCTAATCAAGCATCTCTGAATGGTCAATTGCTCTTGACTAACTTCTCCAAATCTTATTCCCACATTATGTATTCAGAAGAGCAGGTGACTGGATGACAGAACCCAGAAGATAACAATCTGCATGATCATCAATGGGGTTAAAGATGCAATGGTTGGCTATTAGTGATAGGTATTTTAGAACTGAAGTTTTTTTTTTTTTTGTAGGAGTCCAATAAATATAAGCTGTAGTTCATTTTATGATTAAATTGAAATGGTATCTTGCATGTCAATACCATCCCTAGGAATACACTATTTCCTGATATCAAACTAGGTGAAATTACATCTTCTACTTAAATTATCATTTTTGTGGGATAAATAAAAGTTTCTGGGAGAGAAAACTTCCACCTCCACATGAGACCAGCTAACTCACTTTCAGTTTGAAAGTACAAATTCTCAGTTCTACTAGAACTCTTACTATATATCCTAGACAAATCCTATCAGATTTGCCACTATAGGAGTTTACTTCCCAACATTCCATTCTAATGGAGGAAATGAAATAATATTAACCTATATTAATGTGCTATTTAGTTGTTACAGATCTGAAAGATTTGAGTTGGCAATGGCTTTGAAGAATTCTCTTAACCTGAAGAAGTATGGTTGCATTCATTTGCCAAAAATTTGGGAGGCTGTCATCCTAAGAGCAACTCCCACATAGTTGTAATGTTTTATTTTTCTTCCCAACATTAGAGGTCGCCATAAATAGGACTTTAAAATTGCAGTGTGCAAAAGATCTATTGTTTTACTTACTCACTGTCACATGTACAAGTGTGTTGTGCTCTGATGATGCCGATTTAAAATTCAGGTGAAATACAAGCAGTTAATAAAACATCTTTTGTTTAAGTTGGTTGATGTTAATACCATTAAAATATTAAGTCATGAATAACCAACACTTAAGCTTATCTGTTAGATTAATATTAACCAATATCCAAGAAAGGCAATCTAAACAAAAGAGAAATCTTGCTACTTCTTACACTTCTAAACCAAACTGAACAGCTCTTCTGCTAAAAAATTAAAGTTTCTTGAAAAACATAAGCACTGTCAAAATGCATCCATTACTTTAAAAGCAGAAGAAAACCTTCCTTTAATCACACTTCAGATTTTCCCCAAAGCCTTCAAATTCAATTATGGCACATCTTTCAAAATAAAGTCATAGCAACACTACCATGCAAAATATTAAATTTTTTTTTTTTTTGAAATAGAACATTCAGCACATAAATAAAAGGGTTTGTAAATAAATTATTACCGTATAAGACACTTTTTCTTTGAAAACAGGCCTGAAAAACAGGGTGCATCTTATATGCCGATACTCAGCTTTTTATTACTTTCATTTCTGGAAATTTTCTCTAAAATTTTCTCCCGAGTTACGCTATTTCTTTCTTGCTATGTGTGAGAGCATTCCAGTTACATAGAGTTCAGTGGATGTGCATGTGTTGTCATCGACGATCACAGCTGTGTTCCTGTTCGTTGAAACTTTCAAATTGTTGTTGCGGTTGTTGTGAACGGTGATAAATTTCTGCCGTTAAATTTTCCCTAAATTTCTTGGCAAATTATGGCTGAAAAATGCCGGCATTGCTACAATATTACATACAAGCTACGTGTGATTGCATATATTAAAGAACATGGAAACAGGGCTGCAGAGAGGCATTTCAGACCATCCCCCAACCGAGAAAATGATAAGAACTTGGTGGAATCAGGAAGAGGATCTTAAAAAAGCAACTCACAGTAGCATAACCTATGAAGTGGAACTGCAAAATAGTCAGAACTGAATATTTGGATAGGTATTTGTTGAAAGGACCTACTTATTACTTTATAAGTATTTGAAATACTGTAAATTCATTATAATATTCAGTGATAAAGTCTTTTTTCCTAAAAAATATGCACAAAAAGGGGTGCATCTTTTTCAGTATGAAACCAGTACTTTGTATTTTAGTTTAAAAAACTGAGCTGAAAAGCAGTAACAAAGCTTAAGTTTCAAATATTTAACCATTCCTAAAGATTGTTTTCAGCAACTCTAGAAGTCATACTGAAATTTCTTTCATCATATTTTTTTTGAAGAGCAAATAATGAAATTACATGTGGATACCTATCTAAAACACTTCCATATAGATACTAATTATGTGGTATTATTACCACTCTGAATAGCACCTATTAAGCAACAGATTACATAACTAAACAAGTTTAGAACCATTTCATATACAAGTAGCTACCTGGATCATTTGCCCGTTGTTCCCTTAACTTTAATTCGGTACAGGAGAGTTTGGAAAGCTTCTGTTCCAGAACCAATGTCAAGAAACGAGCTTGTGTTGGGCTTACGTTCTTAAACATCGAGCAAAGGGCCACTGTCTGTTCACACTCATTCCACTGGTCAAACACGCACAAGATAGCATTGACGTGATCACGGAACATGAGTGTTGACTTCATCATGTCACCTATAATTGAAAAAATATCAGGAAATAAGAAAATAACATAAAAATCTTTAAAATCCTTAATTTTATTAAATTTTTTTTTTTGCATGGTACATCATACCAAAACATGAAAATACACAACTATTACTGATTTTCAAAAGTCAAGTCCAGAGTGATAATATAGCATGAAATCCAAATTAATTCCTACTTTCTGCCTAGTACACAGAATATTATCAACATGTTCAACATCTGTCTTGCATCTTCTTAGGAAGAAATAAAATTTGCTCCTTCAAGCAAATGCTGTCCAACTATCTTCAGTTTAATCACTTTTCAATATGCTTAAAATCAAGTTAAACTCCTATCAAGAAAACTCCAATAAAAAAAAAGCTCGTTTCTGAAATAAGGGGCATTCAGTATAAGATATCAGCTGCTTATAAAATACCTTTCATGAATAATAGTTGTGTACACAAAACTTTGCATATGCATAAGAATGTTTCACAAGGTATCCTGATGGCTAACAGAGCAATAAAATATGGATCAGTTTAAGTTAGTGTTGAGCATATTATTTCAAACAGTGCACTTAGTTACTAAGTACCTGATGCTGAAGTTCATTTATTTTCAGCAATTATTCTTCAAAAGAGAATGGAAATTGCAATTTAAAATGGTGTATGAATGTAAATGGCTAACCTACAAAAACAATCAAACTAGTAAATGTGAAAGTTTGTATTTTTAATAATACAAAAAGCTTCTAAAGGAAAAGTAGACATTTCTAAAACTAGGCTTGATAGCAACTTTTAGGGTTTTCCATCCTTTTGTTTATATAGAATTATTATAATAAACAATTAAATGATCAAATTTAACAATCTTTCAGGGATATGTATCAACTTACCAGTCTGCTTCACAACATACAGGTTAGACATGTTAACACAAGAATACTTTAATATTTGCCAAATACTTCAGTCTGAAACTAACAGAATCTTCAGTGGCTACATAGGAACCTTTTTTTTTTTTTTTTTTTAAAAAAAAAAAAAAAGGGTGGAATACCAACAATTGATCATTCAAAAGTAGAACGAGCCGATTGATGTTACATTGCTAAGCATTAAAGAGAGGAAATTTTTTTAATTATTATTATTTTTTTTTTAAATTAGAGCGATGAATACATTACAGGTATTAATTCACAATTTCAATCTTAATTTATAAAGAAGATTAATGTAGGAATTAAGTCTCAATTTTAAAAAAAATTGATGTATTATCCGGATTAAAAACTTTCCCATATTTTTGATAAGGATATACAGTCATTTCGATTCAAGTTAGGGCACCGAAGAAAGGCCTCAGCACTTTCTTTGAATAGACGTTCAAATTTATAGCAACATCTGTGTAGAAGGAAAGTCTTCGACCAGAGGATGTTGTGGCTTGTTTCTGCACCAATCCAGACTCAATTTATTGTGCAGAATGTATGATTGATGCTCTTGAATTCTAGATGTTCGCCTTCTACACAGATGTTGCTATAAATCTGAACATCTATTCAAAGAAAGCGCCGAGGCCTCTTCAAC
Source organism: Typopeltis vanoorti (assembly GCF_054136105.1). Lineage (NCBI taxonomy): Eukaryota > Metazoa > Arthropoda > Arachnida > Uropygi > Thelyphonidae > Typopeltis > Typopeltis vanoorti. The sequence continues at coordinate 64,725,294 of NC_143559.1, forward strand.
ACCCTAACTTGAATCAAAATGATTGTATATCCTTATCAAAAATATGGATAAATTTTTAATCCGGATAATATTAATTTTTTTTTAAAATTGAGACTTAATTCCTATACTCTAATGTTATTTATAAATTGATTGAAATTGTGAATTAATACCTATAATATATTCATCACTCTGATAAAAAAAAATTTTTTCCTCTCTCTAATGCTTAGCAATGTAACAATCACTCAGCTCTTTCTACTTTTGAATGATCAATTATTGATATTCCACCTTGTTAAAAAAAAAAAAAAAAAAAAAAAAAAAAAAAAAAACTGTTTTTATGTAGTTACTGAAGATAGTCTTAGTTTCAGACTGAAATATTTGGCTACATAGGAACTGTTTTTTTTTTTTTTTTTTGGACCAGAGGATGCTGTGGCTTGTTTCTGAGCCAATCCAGACTCAGATTTATTGTGCAGAACGTATGATTGATGTTCTTGAATTCTAGATTTTGCCTTCTACTATGTTGCTATAAATCTGAACGTCTATTCAAAGAAAACGCTGAGGCCTTACTTCAACGCCGTAATTTGAACCGAAATGACAGTATATCCTTGTCAAAAATATGGGAAAGTTTAATCAGGATAACACATTCATTTTTTTTAAATTGAGACTTGATTCCTACATTAGTCTAATGTTATTTAGAAGTCAAGATTGAAATTGTGAATTAATACCTATAATGTACTCTTCACTCTCATAAAATTTTCCCCCCCTCTCTTTAATGCTTAGCAATATAACATCACGTGGATCATTCTACTTTTGAACGATCAATTGTTGGAATTCCACCTTGTTCAAAAATGGTTCCTATGTAGCCACTGAAGATAGTTGTTAGTTTCAGACTGAAATATTTGGCAAATATTAAAATATTCTTATGTTAAGATGTCTATAATTCCTAATTATAATGTCACAAGTGTCTCTCAGGACATGGATGTGTCCTTATGTGGTAGATTTTTTTTTATTTTTTTATTTTTTATTTTTTTATTGCCTAGCTTGTGTTGAGCCCAACCTTGCTAACTAAAAGCCTGAAGTGGTATAGAAAAAAGTATCCTTGGTCCCTTGACCAAAGTTTTTCCTTACAGCAGTAGTTCCATTTATTGTCATTTTAAAACATTCTAAGTTTTTTTTTTTTTTTTGAATCTCATTAAATCTCAGAGATAAAAAATGCAGATCAGGTGCACTATGAATAATCTTTGTATTAATATAATAAAATCATTAACTTATAATTAAGTTCTCTGTCTATCCACCAAAATTTACAGTTTGCACTTTCTTGCTCTATGGCCAATATTCAGAAGTCCTAATCACTGCAGAAACAAGAGAACCAAGTTCATATACAAGTTTTAGATGTGATCTGATCAAGGCCTCAAATGTGAAAAACCTGTCGCTATCCTTATCATAAGATTAAACCAAGAATATAATTTCTTGGCATCCTTAATTTATAATATAACCAAGTTAAAAACTTTCAAAACATGTTTTTTTTAATGAGCTAATTGTTAAAAGTTTACCAAACTTCACAGAAATTTTGTTTGCCTGCAGCAACAAAATCCTGTCTGTCTACACTTCTATGCTGGTGGCCACATGTTAATAGTTTTAATGCCTGTTGACTGGAATGTATACTGATTAACATATGCAGAGGCTGTGGTGCAACATTCATGCCATTGAGAGGCAACCTCTGGTACTAAGAACTATAAGTCACAAGTTTCATAACATAACACCACACACACTGTTACTGAAAGTGGCTAGAAATTAGACTCCAAAGTAGCAAAGACTTAGTCTATTTCTTTTTCTCAATTTCTTATAAAATGCAATGCTAGTGATGTTTTCAAAATTACATCTGCCATTATGGAGAAACTTTTTTTTTTTTTTTTAATATAAATCCCATATATGAGGTTTAAAAAAAATCTATACATGTGTAGGAGGATGCAGATGAAGGAAGATTAAGAAAAAAACTTAATATTTTTCTTGATTTGGGGGTTGTAGCTATTGAGGAACAATCCATGAGGAAGAATGCTCCAGAAATTGTGTGTTTGCAGTTCAACTGAAAACAGATGCAGAGAAGCTGCTGCTCATGTTTAATTAAAGCCAGCAGAAAGTGGAGGAGTAATGATAGCTGCTAGTTCAGTGGAGAGCTATTCTTACAAGTACATGTAGAAAAGACACCAAGCTGTAACACTGCATCTGTGAGATGGTGGTTGAAGCGAGGGAGGGGAAGACGGGTATCAAATGAGTTGCTACACTCTGGAGAGCACTGAGGAATTTTAAGAGAGGTTTTAGGTGCACCCACTCCAAATGTGAACAGTATTTTAAGATAAGTGCAGTTAGTAGTTGAATAGGTGAGAAGTCTAGAGCAGAAAAGAATGGCTAGTTTTTTTTTTTTTTTTTAGGCTGAAGAAGCTATTACTGTGTTTAGGCCAGGAGAAGCTAGAAATGAATTCAGTCTCAGGCAAGATCTGATCCAGTATAATTTATATTATTACTGAACGTAAGAGTGGGCAAGCTAAAATCTGTTTTGCAAGAGAAAATGCAAGCCATCATTTTTTGGACAGTAAGAGTTATCTTCACCCTCACCTGATGGTAGGGAGATCAGTGGTTACAGGTGATCTTCAAGCCTGGAATGTCTGAGCACTACTTGATTTGACCAATGAGTGGGATAAATGCAGTGTACTATTGTCAGCAAAGCTATGGATAAGATCAGTGACAAACAAGGTCATTTAAGAGAAAGAGGATAAAAGATATTACCAATGCAGGAGTGCCTCGGACTAAAATACAAAAGGGCGCTATCCACCATGACAAGTTAAATTATCTGAAAAAGTTTGGTAGCAAACTATCTATCTCTGGAAATGTTAATGGTACATGTTTCTCCAAATAGTCTGTCTGGAGGTGGGTGATATAGGCTAAGTAAGAGAAAATTGTAGATGAGTGAAATCCATAATGGTGGGTCATTGATTAACTGGTAGGCATCTAGGTAGAAAGTTTATTTGCTTATTATTTCCAAGATTTTTAGAATAGGCTGAATATGTTTCTGTGCATTGGGATAAGTGCCAGCTGAATATAAAAGATTATAGACACAACATAGGCCATGTTAACTAACACAACATTCAAGTACAATTGGAGATACCATCAGGACTAGACCAAATCTAACCAATGCCATGACACTTTAGAAGGCCCCCAAAATCAGCTAACTAAATATTTCCCTATTCCGTAAAGTGTGCCAAAAGACGTCCAATAGTGGACTGAGGATATTGATAGGAAATAACTTCAAAAGTTGGATAAAATTTACATGTACAGCTTTGGCAAATGATATAATTCCTTTCCATTTCAACTGAAATAACCAAATTTGCATGCACAAACAACTTCAATTGAAATATCTACTGGCAGATTTACAATCTCATAAAAGTACATACTTTTCCCATCAAACTAATTGCAGCTTCAAGTGCTACATATTAGTTTTCCAATTGCACATCAGCTGTCTCGAAGGGCAGCATATGTGCAAATATTTTAGCATCTCTGCGATCAAGGCTGCCATAACTCACTATACTACTAAGGCAATACCTAGGAGCAGTTGTCTGTTCCTATGCCTAGGGCAGCGGTTGCAAACTGACAGCTCGTGAACTGGATATGGCCAGCCCTCGACCTTAATGATTTCTTTCCTACAAAAAAATGTTTCTAACATCCTGCAGGGATTAAAACAGAAAAAATTCAAACTTCTAAATGTTTTATGACAGCTTTAAACAAAAGTAAAAGCTATTACTACAATTCTTTGTACTATGTTTCTATCATCAAATGTTGGCAACACTGAATGGAAGTTACTTGTCACACAGCCATTTTTAGCCACGTGATACAATGACAATAAGTTATAGGTTACCATTGTAATATGATGGTGTGTTAATAAAAAGTTACTGCAATAATTTGCATTTTTTTTTTGCCCATAACAATGTCTGAATTTAAAGTTAAAAAAAAAAAAATAGATCAAGAAGGCAGAACTTTTCAAGAAAAATGGGAGAAGGCATATTTCTTTGTGGAAGTAAAAAATATTCCAACATATATGGTATGTAGACAAAGTGTTGCCATGGTGTAAGAATATAACCTAAAACACCATTATGAAACAAACCATAAGAACTGATAAATATACAGAAAAGATGCATGATGACAAACTTAAAGATTTAAAAAATGAACTGAAGTTTCAACAGAGGATATTTTCGAATGATATCATGACAAGTGATGCTGCTGTTAAATGTAGTTACGTCATAAGTGAAAAAAAAATTGCTCGGTCTTCAAAAACTTTTACTAATGGAGAATTTAGTAAAAATTGTATTTTAAGTGAAGTCTAAATCATATGTCCGGAAAAAAAAAAAGCAAGCATTTCAAAGTATAAGCCTATCAGGAAATACAGTTACAGGGCATGTTGAAGATATAGCAGAGAACTTGCAAGATATACCGCGTGAAAAAAGGAATAGTTTTGCAACTTTTTCCATTACAGTTGATGAATGTACAGTCATTATTAATACTTCCCGGTTAGCAATATTTATTCATGGCATTGATGACTATATGAATGTGGCTGAAGAACTACTGGATATAGTGCCTATGTCAGGAAATGACATTTGTGTATTGAGAAAAGTCTTAAAAATGCTCGGGGGGGGAGGGGGGAGGGGGGGGACTGGTCAAAATTAGTGTGACTACAGATGAGGCTCCTGCTATGGTTGGTGTTAACATCAGACTTGTTATAAAACTTCAAATGAAAAATGTTGTGCAAGGACAAACTTAAAAATTGTTTCATTGCATAATACACCAGAAATCACTTTGTGCTAAAAAACTAAAAGATGGAACACATCATGAGTGTAGTAATTAAAACAGTAAACTGAATACACTCTCACGCCTTGAATCATTGACAATTCAATGCTTTGTTGGATGAACTAGATTCACAATACAGCAGTTTGCTATATTATACTGAGGTTAGGTGGCTTAGTCATGGCATCGTTTTAAAGATTTTTTTGGAAATCTTTAAAGAAATTGATGTTTACTTCATCCAAAGGAAAACTGATCCCTCAGCTCACTGATGAAGATTGGTGCAAAGACTTGGCCTTTTTAGTCGACATAACAAACCACTTAAATACTTTGAATACTGCTCTGCAATGACGTGAACAGCTGATATGTCATATGTATGATTCAATTAAGTCATTTCTGGAAAAAAACTATCTTTGGCAAACAATTTAGCCCACTTTCACTTAAATCAAATTTCTTGAAATAATGATGCTGAAAAGTACATTCCTCAAATTGAAGAATTGAAAATTTAATTTGAAAAAAAGATAGATTTCAACCAGTTTAAAAATTAATTATTCAGTTCACTTTTAATTCATTTTAATCAATATTGAAAAAGAAGAAGAATTACAAATAGAACTAATTGAACTCCAGTGCAATACTGAACTAAAAAAAATATAACAAAAGTTGGCATACCAAATTTTTATAAATACCTCAGCAGTAAATATCCCAAATATAAAATTTATTGTGCAAAAATGTTGTCAATCTTTGGAAGCACCTATGTGTATGCAAGCAATTATTTTCAATTATGAAACTTAAGTCAAAGTTCTGCTCATGGATAAAAAAAGATTCTAGATTAAATGCAATACTTCATATTGCAACACAAAACAAAAAAGCATGACATGTTAGTACAGAGGAAAGGTTGGCAGGCTTCAGGATCAAAATCAAATTAAAAAAGGACTCTTAGATAAAAATCTATTTTTGTAAGTCAAAATTATGTATTTAAATAATTTTCTTCAAGTATGAAGAAAATGTAACTTATTTTCTATAATATTAAATTTTAAAAATATAAGCTCGTTATATTTTAAAAATTTAAAAATATGAATTGGTTATAAAATTTAAATGGTGGTGTAACTGTTTACTTAAGCCGTAAAGGCCTGACAACAAAAGGGCCTTTGTTAGAGCCTTTCTTTTTCAAGTTTATGTTTTGGTTCACAGAATAATATTGAATACAGCCTGGCCCTTTGCTGCGTTTGAGTTTGAGGCTCCCCCCCTGGCCTAGTGCAACATAAACCAGCAAAAACTTGCTCACAACCATCAAAATATATATTTTTTTAAACGTGTTTTCTCGACTTTAGGAATGACCCAAGAGCAGTGCTGGATTTACGTATAAGCTAAAAAAGCTACAGCTTAGGGCCTCACAATCTCTGCCGAAGCCTCAAATAAAAAAAACAAAAAGACCAGCTGATGTAATTTAAAACAGTAGGGGACCTCTGGGTTTTATATAGCTTAAGGCCTCAGCAAGTCTAAATCCAGCCCTGACCAAGGGCAAGATAAGCATACACCCTAATAACAATCCTGTCTGTTGCAACTAAAAAAAAAATTCTAATTTCTTTGGATTTTCTCCAGATGAACTTATCTAATACTTAAGCTATCTGAGATTTTAATGCTCAGAACTCCAATTAGCTTTCCTTTTCTAACTAAACTGTGGTCCAAGAAGATGCCAAGCAATCTGCTGTTACTTATGGTGTATAAACTTTTCATATGCCTACCAAATTAACTACTATATAGGCAATTTCTCACTTGTAATTCCTTTAAGTATATTATGAATACAGTCTAAACAACCAACAGGCCAATCCTTAAAATTTCCTCCTCTTCCATGGAAAAGAGAACTCTGCTAACATGTGACATTGAAAATTCAAATAAGACATCAATTTTTGTGCCTCATTTCCTGGATTGAGTTGTTTTGTCTTCCAATCTTAAAATTTGGAGATGAAAACATTAAGTGAAAATTCTTAGTATGGACAACAAGCATTTCCATCATTTTACTTTAAAATTTTCATCCCTTATTCAAGCCTCAGTTCTCTAAGGTGCATTAGTCATGTTCCAGAATAATCAAGTATATTTACCAAGCAATGCTTTCTTCTGGTCATTGCTGATTCATAGGGATTGATTTATCATCCCATATGAGCATACTATGATATGTTTGGACTCCCTGAAGGCATCACATACTGTATTTACTCCAATATAACTCATCCTCGCATATCTTGCACCCCTAATTTTACTTTAAAAAAAAAAAAAAAAAAAAAAAAAATTGAAGTTTCACATATACCTCTCACACGAAAAAAAGGTGAACAACTTCAAGAAATACACAGTGAATGTTGTTATGGCAGTTGCAGATATTCAGAATTTGGTTGAAGAGAATCAACATTTCAAACCCCACAATCAGTTTGCTTTTGTTCAGTAGTGCAATCTTTTGTTAATACCGCACCAATGATATGCGAGGTGGGTACCAGCGATAGCAAATTCTTGGTAAATCATACCCATTTTCAGTTTTGTTTTTTTTAAATCATGGTGATTTTATGATTCTTAAATAATAAAATGACAAATAACAAAAATGAAACTGTTTTAATTACAAAAGCATTGTCGCTAAAGATTCAATTATATCGCATGATGAAAGTGAGCCACCGATTGTGTAAATAATGTTGATAATTAAATGTAAATGCATTCATTTTATAAATGTGAGCGATTATAAATAATAATGAATACTGAAAATTTAATTCTAAACATCAATTTAAATTTCCTGAAAATCTTTAATTTCTGAACATTTCCCCACATCTCGCACCACGATTTTTTAACTTTCATTTTGGGGAGAAAAAAAAATGCGAGTTATATTTGAATAAATACAGTAGTAATAATAATGTGGGAAGTGGGTAACCAGTGATACCATTCAGCTTTTGGGGTGCACTGTTCAACTAGTTAATATGGATTAATAGAGGATATTTAGTTGTCTGATGATGCAACGCTAGAGGATTAAGGAGTGATGTGTCCTTTCAAGGGAGTTTAGAAACTTCTTTAAATAAGTAAACAATAAAATTCCAGTTCCATTGCTAAGTGCAGAGTGTTATATTTTACACAGAGGATGTGCAGGACTAAAACAGAACAGTGCACTGGATGGTGGACTTTTTTGGGGAGGGGGATTCACATGTTCAAGGATATTTACCATACACTGCATATAATGGAGAGCAGTCAAAAAGGGTCTTGCTCTCCAAAACCTTGCCTAGTTGATACAGACTACACCGAGTAGACATTGTCATGCTCACCATTCCATTAGAGGTCTTGGGAGTTAAGGATTTGTGCAAAAAAAAAATGCAACAGAAATTGAGTATGCAGCATTTTAATTCTAATTAGTTTTCATATGAAGTTTTAGGGTGTAGTGCCTGCAGAAGTTATACCTAAAAACTTCCGAGACCTCCACTACGAATCTTAGTAAACAAATCAAAGCATATTATTTATTCATGCATATACAAATACAAGTTGGTAGCCACAACAAGTTGTTTCAGGCTAATTCAAATGCTACAGAGATGAAACATTTACTTACTCTGTGTTCAGCAGAATTTATTATTAGACACCTCTAGGGAGTCCAAAGACTCATCAAGGGAGGGCACCTGCTCTACAACTCTGTCTCCACCACTCAATTCACCAACTGACTGCAACTACACCAACACCATCTACCGTAGACCACCACCACCACCAGTATTTCCACAGACAATCGCAAACATCCATGCCCATGGCAGGATTTCAACCCGCAGCCTTTTTGGCTGGAGAGCAGATACGCTAACCACTCGGCCAGCCTAGCTATCAGTTTGCAATGGGAGAAAAAAGGCTTTTCAAAATGAGCTGTTAATCTGTAAGCTAGTTTTATATTTTGGTTGTTTTAAATGCAATTCTGATTAGAAACTAATATTATTAACACTTTTTTTTTTTTTATTCAAATCCCATCCACAAGGATGTATAGGGACTAAGAATTAAAATCTAATCCCCACAGCTATAAAGAACAAGCTGAATGTTTTCAAGCCACTTCAAGCCTTCAAAGCAAGCAGGATGGTGGTTTCATACTGGGCAGTCAAATTAATCTACCACTTGGAGACTTCCACAAACATCAATCCATTTTAGAAATTATGGACTTTACAATCGTGTTATAAATAACTATTTTAAATTTCCGATGTTTCGACCCTCATGTTAAGGTCATCTGGAGTATATACAAATATACAAGGACAAGCTGAGTTACATTTCACACAACATGCTAAAAGAAATGATTTGATCAGTTATTCTACTGCCATGACCTCTAGTGAAAATAAACAAAATAAAAATTCATAGTGTTGATGATAACTTTATTAAAGACAAATTTAAAGTTATAAGCAATACCTTCCTAAAAAATGGTTACAGTCAAAACACTATTAACAAAATTCTCTACAAGACCTCAATAAAAAACAAAGATAAACCAGATTACAATAAAACTATAACCATTCCTTATATTAAAGAGACATCAGATAAAATAAACAGAATACTGCAGAAATACAACCTCAAAGCCACCTTTTAAACCTCCTGCAAAATTAAAAAGCTTACTCAACTCATCCAAAGACCCACTCCCTCTGCTAGCCCACCCTAAAGCATAATGTATTTATTGCACCTGTAATCTACCATATATAGGGTAAACAATTCCTATCAGACATAAAGAACATAAACGACACATTAAATATAATAACTATGGTGAAGCTGACCTTTCTGATCATGCCCTAAGCACTTTATATGGAACTGACTGGAAAAGCACCAGATGTTTACATCACACCAAAACATAGTACGAACTTAAATTTAAGGAAACTGCAAGATTCTTAACCACCCTAATCTGAACAATAATGATGGTCTAAAAATCCCAAGCATATGGAAGGCACATATTCTACCCATGGAACCTTTCTCCCTAAGAGTTAACTATAAACAGGACTGTAGATAATCCAGAATCTTAAATCTAATATAACAATTGTCATGTTAAATTAGGACATTATTGTTACTGTAAGAAAACTATATGAGAGAATGTTTCTTTATGTCATCTTAAATAGAATTTAGCTTTGATGTAGTTTCTAAATAATTAATTTTATTATTTTTTTTATTATACACACACAAATTTTTATTTTCACTAGAGGTCATGCCAGAATAACTGTTGATCAAATCATGGTCTCTTTAGCAGACTGTGTGAAATTTAACTCTGCTTGTCCTTGAATATACTCTAGATGATGACATTCATATGAAGGTTGAAACATCGGGAAATTAAAATAGTTATTTATAACACTGTTGTTAAGTCCATATTTCTAAAATGAATGCTGATCACTGTGCAACACTAACAGAAAGGATCCAAGCATCAATCTGAACCATGTCCTGGCTGGAAAGCATGCACTAATCTAACCAAATTATCCAGTATTTTAATAGAATTTAATCTCTCATTATATTGTAGATAAGATGATCTTTGCAGCTTATGATCTGATCCATAGGACTGGATCATAAGCTGCAAATCCACATGTTTAGAGAAACAAAGTCTTCCTGACTAATGAAATCTTTCATATTACACATAACTAGCTTAAAACCATTTTAAAAGACAGCCAACTAAAAACAGTCCATATTTGGAAAAATACCATAGCACATGTAATTAAAAATATAGCACATTTCTGCAATAAACTGCTTTTTTCATAATCATGAAAGTTCTTTAATATAGATATAAAAATTCCACAACTTTAATCCTCCTAAAGCCTTAATTACCCAAAGCCATCTTTACAATATGGATTAGATAATTGCTCTTTGTGTTCATTACATAAAAAAACAACCAAATTACTTTAAATGCCAATGCAGTGTTAAAAGATGTTCCTTTTGTAAATTAGCTCAAAACTAAAAAAAAAAAAAAAAAAAAAAAAAAAAAAAAAAAAAAAAAAAAAAAAAAAAAAAAAATTTGAATACTGCATGAAACGCAGTTTGGCTTTGGATAATTAAAGCTTTTAGGAGGATTCAATTTGTGGAATTGTTATATCTTATAACATTATATATTACTAAAAACATAAGTTACTAAAGGAGTGTTACAGGATATAATGCTAAAGGAGTGTTACAGGATAGATGAAGAGGTTTATATGTTACCAGAGGAGAAGAATAAGGAAAGGTCACCCCCTCCCAAATTGCTAACTTCTATATGGAGGCTTTTGAGCAAAGCCCTTAAGTCCTTCACTCTAAAACCTACAGAATGGGTAAGATACATTGACGATGTGTTCGTTATCTGGCCACATAGGCAACAAACATTAAACACATTCCTCAGCCACCTGAACAAACAAACAGCATGAATGCATACAATTTACTACCAAAATTGAAAATCTGAACTAGCTCCTGTTCCTGGATACACATCTTCCTTCAGGAAGTCTATCCTTCACGGTCTACCGCAAACAGACACACACTGGCCAATACATACATGCCAATTCATACCACTACCTATCACAAAATATGGAGTCATTAACACCCTTAAAAACAGAGCTATAATAATTTGCTCTAACCAGTAAGCTCTTAAACAAGAACTAAAAATCAGACACATTTCTAAATAATGACTATAACAAAAATGCCATTAATAAAATACTTAATAAAACATCATCAAAAAAGAATCTAGATTACAGTAAACCATAGCCATCCCATACATTAAAGGGTTATCAGAAAAAAAAAAAATCAACAGAATCCTACACCATTATAATCTCAATGCCACCTTTAAACCATCTACAAAACTTAAAAACATATTCAACTCCTAAGGATCCTCTCCTCCCATTAGCACAACCTGGATTTTATTGCATCCACTGCACATGTAACTTACCGTATATTGGTGAAACTAAATGTACAATCCGCTATACATAAGAAAGAATACACAAGACGCATTAAATAATTTTGGTGAAGGAGGCCTCTCAGATCACACTCTCAACCTTACACCAAATTAACTGGAAAAGTACCTACTCTTTACACCATATAAAAACCTGGTGAAAGAAAATTTAAAGAAGCCTGCAAAATTCTGATTATCACCCAAATATCAACAATAATGGTCGCATGAAAATTCCAAGAAAATCTGGATGGCACATATTCAGCCTACTTAATAGTATCCATCATATTTCAGGACTCTAGGCAATCTTTAGCTAATATTAGAAACTACTCCAAACTAGCTGGTTGAAATTATATGTAGAATGATGTATATATATATATATATATATATATATATATATATATATTTGTTGCTCCTCAACCCAATGTAATGTTACAACCAATAGATAATATTAATAATAAGACTAGCAATGATGAAAGTTTTTTTTTTTCCACCAGAAGTCAGGCCAATAATTGTTGTAACAGTTAGTCAGTAACTTTAACAAACCATGTAGATTGTAGTGCAGCTTGTATATAGTGTATATGCTCCAGAAGATGACCTTGATATAAAGGTCGAAACGTCTAGTGTTGATTTTGGTTTATATTAAACTAAAGTTTTACTCAAACACGGTATTTGTCTCCATAATTTTCCAAAATGGATACAAGAATGAATTTTTGCTCAGAGTGGCAAACAGACAATCAGAAATAGTTACAAGCGCAGTGTACTGTCAGTGAAGAAAATAGGTACTGTGTGAATAATTAATGTAGGCTCCTTGTGACAAATTCTTGGATCCCATGAAGATATGATCCAAAGGATTTGTAGATAACAAGTTGTTAATATAACTTTTCATTAGATGAAGTTCTAAGTGTTTTATCTGATTTACAAAATATTTATATAAACTAACAACTGTTGAAGAATCGGACATTTTGGTCTGAAAATCTCAGAAATGGGAAGCAGCATAGAAACTCAGGATTTGCACTTTCCATCTGAAAGAGTGAGAAGAGTTAGTCAGGAAAGAAGGAACAATAAAGTACGCATTGCATCTAGTGAATATTGGAAATTACTTGATAATTACCAGAAAATTGATATACACAATGTAGGTATTAGCATTTGTATGAAGTTATCCAGCTGATTTCTCCATTTGACACAGACCAATGCACTACACAGGTTAATAAAAGTAACCACTTAATACTCTCATTCCAATGAGAAGACTTATGGTGGGGAACAACTACACCATAAGTCTCTTGCTGCAGAAACATGAAGGGATCAGTCAAACTTACAACAGGGAAAAAAAAAAAAAAAAAAAAAAAAAAAAAAGAGCATGAGGTCCAAAGCCAAAAAGAAAACTGTATAAATAAGAGAAAGGGCTCTTTTACAGCCATCTATGACAAAGGGAGTCCTTCATGAAAGAATTTCGTTTCCCTGGTGTGAAATTAATAACATTAGTAATGTTGTTAGAATTCAGAAAGGGAAGGTGAAAGAACTGATTGTTTTGGCTGGAACAAGTGACCAGAGAGATGGGAAGTACTACATGAGGAAGGATATGAAAGTTATTGGAAGAATGAGAAGGTGAAGCTTGTGAGTCTACTGCCACACTATGATAAAAGCAAATTGAGAAGGAGGGCAATGATAGCTGAGTTTGTGGACTGAGTTGAGTTTTTGTACACTACTGATTGAGTGCACCTAAACTGCTTCAGAGTTAGGTGTCTAGAGAGAGCTTGTTCACGGAGATTGTGGAAGCGTAAAGTCAGGAAACTAAATAAATTAGGGCAGATGTAGATTGTGTCTGTGAACTCATGAACCAAATGAGTATGTGAATGAACATAAAACCAGAATCTAGTCTTCTCAGGAACAATACTGAATGGAGTAGTCAATTAACGATGGAGGCTTAAGGGGATGCTACAATTTCTATATACTAAATGTTAGAAGCATCAGAAATAAGAGGAAGTTTTGGATATTGATTAATGCAACCTCACCAAAAGTAACAGCCATTAGACTTGGCTAACAGCAGATGCAGGGACAAAATGTGATGAATTTAGTATTTTCAAGGAGGATAGAGCAGACAGGACAAGAGGTTGGGGTACTGCTGATGACAGAAGATTAATTGCAACCAACAAGAGTAGAAGTCACTTGGCAGGTGGCACTTCTTTTGAGTCAATGATATGAGATTTAATTAAATTAATTTAAGCATGCAGACTAATTTTTTTTTAAATTTAGTTCCTATTGTTGTTGGATAATTGTACTGACTGATCATAAGACATCATGATGTCTTATGATATGTAAAATGAAATATTTACATATTAAAAGTTCTACTGTGGCATATGTGTTATTTCATAGTTATTACTACTCAACAGGTTTCACTATACAAGAAAGTGAAGATATTGATATGGTAGAGGTGATAAAGCTTGATCTGAGAACACAGATTGATGAATCTGAGGTACTTAGGATATTGCAGAACCTGAATGCAAATTCAGCTGTGGGATGGATAGGATATCAGTTTACATTTTAAGAAAATGTTCAGGGAAACTGACAATTACTTTGAATAGGCTGTTTAAGTTTTAGGTCTGGCAAAGTCCCAAGAGAGTGGAAGGAGGGGAAAATAAATCCTTTGTATAAAAGAGAACGTGAGTGTAGTTAGCAAATTATAGAGCAATCAGTATCACAGGAGTGATGTAAAATTACTGGAAAAGTTGGTCAAAGAGAGAATTCAGGAATGAGTGGATAAGAATATGATACTCTATGAGGGGGTAGCACAGCTTTGCAAAGGATCAGTGATGCCTTGGTAATCTAACTTTTTATAATAAAGTGACAGTTGAATAAAGGGAATAGCTACATGATATGGACAGATCTTGTAAAAGATCTGCGACAGGATACCACATGAAACTCTGTTACACAAACTGCAACAAATGGGGATGGATATGAAATTGGTAATATGGATAAAAAAAGAAGTAGCTTCTGGACAGATATCATCTAGTATATGACAAGCAGAATTCAGGACAAAAGGCAGGTGACTAGTGGTGTTCTACAAGGTTCTGACCACTGCTGTTTAATTTGTACATAAATTATATAGGAAATAATTTGAAAGGAGATATTCAGTTGTTTGCTGATGATGCAAAGGGTAATAGTTAATCAAGATGATTTAAAACACTGACAGTATGGACAAAACATAATAAATGTCAATTTAATGAGGAAAAGTATGAAGTTATAATCTTTATATCCCAAAAATGCATAAGCTGTGTATCATATTGAGGGAACTGTACTGCAGGAAACTGATGAAGCCATCATTGAGGGTAGTAGACAGCTGAAGTTTAGAGGGCATATTGCTAAAGCAGTCAGGGTAGCTCACAGGATTACTTGGTTATTAAAGAACACACTAACAAGCAAAAATAGAGGAGTTATCATTTCTCTTTATAAAACCTTGATATGATTATACATGGATTACTGTGCTGATCTGGTCACCTGAGATTCTCAGGGATGAAAGGATCCAGTGGCAAGTGAGAAAGATGGTGAGTGGGTCTGTGGAATGCTTCTTATGAGGATAGATAGGGTTTGTCGGTTGCAAAAGTTGGTTGATAGGGGGAAAAAAAAGGGAGGGGTATGACAAACATTTAAGTTACTTAAAGGATTTTACAGGAAATTTTGATACTGGTTCAAGAGCTATAATAGCACAGAAGACCAAACTCAATTTTTTTTTTTTTTTTTTTTTTTTTTTTTTTTTTTTTTAAACTTTGTCTTGTCTAGTTTTGTCTAAATTTCCATGCCCATTTTCAAAATAATTATGGCTTTAATAAACATGAGTCCAAAATGTGGTCTCTGGTGCTATTATGACTCTTGAACCAATATCAAAATCTTGATGATCTACCCTTAAGGGACACACAAGATACTATAATAGTAGATTAGGTAGTGGAGACAGTTGTAAAAGTAGGTGTCCTCTCTCTCTCAATGAGTCTCTTTAGACTCCTTGGAGGCGTCATGTAATAATAATGCAAACTTTCCATGTAGTCCTAGTTTCCTATCAATTACTCTGCCTGTAAATTAGATTGGAGTTCTGATATAAGGAACTTGTCTTTAATGCACTTTGTTTTCCCTTTGGTCTGCTAATCTCTCTCTTCTAATTCTGTTTAGGTGACTATACTACCTCAGAGTAGCTTTCATTTACATATTCAAAATCCTTCCTAATATCTTCCTTTCTATCAGAATTCTGCTATTGACATCTGTTCATTAATTTCAAAAGAATTCTCAGCAGTGGTCACTTATTTCTAACCCAACTCTCAGATCTTTCAATTAAAATTGGTTTTAACACCATTCTTGTATATAGCTATACCATCTCAGGTTAGCCTTCTAAATGACTTCTATTATTTGTCATTTTCACTAAAACTGCAAAATCCCACTCACAAAATATTATAAATCTATAGTACACTGATACTGTGGGCAGGATAAAGATTTTGTTTTTTTTGCATTTATTTTTTCACCTAATCCAGAAACCCTGATCTGAGACCAAACATGGAACATTTAAGCCACTTCAGGCTCTCCAATAAGATGTTTCACAAGTCCCTACTTTTACAGGACTGGTATGGTGGGAAGACAACTGAATAAATTTATATGGAATGAAAGATTTCAATCAACACTAAAATAGCTATATACAAGGATAGTGTTGAAACCAATTTTAACTGATCAATCTGAGAGTGGGATTAGCCCCCTCCCACACACTTATTTTTGCTAATTTTCATGCCTATTATAATTATTATTCAATTTAGTTATGTGATCACATGCAGATTTGTACAGCATGTTTTTAGGAATATAAAAATCATCTACATTAAGTAAAGAACTGAGCTTAACACTTCCAATTTTCATATCAGCTTTAATGTTATCTGCATAGATGAGTAACAGAGACAACACACACCTTAAACCTCATTTTACAACAAACTATTTTCCTATAACTGAAAATTCTAACTTGGGCATTATGTTTGAGCAATATTAAGTTGCATTTACAACATAACTGTTGTGTTAAATAGCATTTGTCTTGGGACCTTGTCATGCTTTCTCTAGATCTAGAAGATACAGATCTTTAACAAACTATAGCAATGAAGAAAACTCATGTTAAAACTTATTTGCAGAATTTTTGCCCATGTTCCATAGGCATCTTCAGTACAGAATTATAATCAAACAATAACAGAAGATTCTAAAAACACAGCTTTAGTAGCTAATGTAATGTAAGGCAACTAAAACAGTCGATATATATATTCTTTGTTATATTCCCATGATTTCTGAACTATCCTACAGTTGAAAGCTGATCCTAACCACTTCTATTTTGCCAGAACCTAGTATATTCAGTTTTCTACTTCAAATTTTTCTTACACTCTTCAAATATCCTTGCACATATCTAAACCAAACTCAAGTAGGGAAATTCCTGTAATTATCATTGTTTTTATCTCCCTTTTTTTTATTTTATAGATGGGTCTGATCATCCAGAATTCTACCCTCTGACCAGGATTTCTAAATTGTAGTGCAGCCACTATAAAATTTTTATACCTCTATAATGAAGGATTTCCAGTCTAATATCATTTACTCCAGCTGCCTATCAACATTTCAGGTTTTTGATAGCTTGTTCTGCTTCAAGTACTAATTGGATATCTTGAATATGCTCTAGCTCTGTTTCATTTAGCACCCTACTCCAGACATCTAGAAGAGCTTTGGGTTTTTTTTTTTTCATATCACCTTTGTCAGATTCCTTTTCAGTAATCTCCATTTCTAAACTTTTTTTTCAATAGCCTCCAGAATATTTTATCACCTTGATATTTACTTTCTTATTACCAAATTTTTCCCATAACTTTACTTTTACATACTGCTTTTCTTTTCACATTTTTTTCCCCCCTCTGTATTCTCTAAGCATATAACTTACCAAGAACATCAACATGCTTTTCCAGGGTTACCACAGTCATTATTAGAAACCTAACATCAATAATTCTTTGGCTTTTGTCAGTCTGCTAAACCACATGCAGCAGCTATTCAGACATTCTTTGCCATATAAATTTATAGACCAATTTTTTTTTTATATTCATTTTTCCTACTGCTGTCTTTTGGAATAGTCACCTTATTTCCAAAGGAGTAAAAATTAGTTTTGTTAAGTTGCTTTTCTCTCATCCATGGTACTACTGGAGATATCATACACATCCTGACATATATTCAGTCCATAAAAAAGTAATTTTGGTAGACAAGTTTTCCTTGTCTACCAAAAATATCTACATGTGATATCCTTTCACATTATACTGTATTTATAACTGATGAAAAAGATACTCTGGTTACAAAGTCCTCGAGCTGAGTACATGACAAGAAAGTCTACTATATCTTCACACAGATCACTTGTAATTAGGTCTTAAGGATATCTCCAGGAGTGATTAGTAGATTCAGATGGCAAAGCAACTTAAGTAGAAAGATCCAAACTTTAAAGAGAGAACTAATTGAAAACAAACCCCAACTCATCACCAGAGTTAAAGATCGGTACTATCAACGTAAGAAGCCTGAATGGCAAAGAAATGGAGCTAGCTGAGGAATTAGATAAGTACCAGATCGACATAATAGGGGTGACTGAAACAAAAAAGACCAAAACTGGTGAAATCTCTCTGAGCAATAAATACAAAATGTTATATTCAGGCAATGACAATCAAGGAAAAGAAGGAGTAGCCATAGTATTCAACACAAAATACGAGGCTAATCTTCTTGAATGGCAGTCAGTCTCAAGTAGAGTAATGTGGGCAAATATGAGAATGGGGAACTGGACAATGAGACTTATTTGTGCCTATGGTCCCACAGAAGGTTCTACTAAGGTAGAAGTGGAGGAATTTTTTGAGGCTTTAGAAAAAGCAACTGACACAATGAAAAAGGAAAAGTTGGTCCTTGTTGGGGATCTAAATAGCAGAGTAGGAAATGATTGTCAGACATACAAAAATATTTTGGGAAAATTTGGAGAAAAGAGCAAAGCTAATAATAATGGCAAATATCTGTTGGATTTCTGCTCAGGACATGGACTGGTTATTACTAACACCATGTTCCAACATAAAAATGTGCACAAATTCACATGGAGAGAAGAGGCTAGGAATAAGAAAAGTCTCATTGACTATGTTATTGTTGATAGTGATGTTTTCTCCTTGGTGCAGGACACCAGAGTGTACAGAGGATTTGAAATTGGAAGTGATCACTATTTAGTCTTGAGCAGGATAAAATTGAATTTCATATTGAAAAGAATAACATGTAAGAAAGTTTTAAAGCGAATAAAAGTTGAGCAGCTCTCAGATGTGAACAGTAGACTAAAATACAGAAATATTATTGAAAAGAAAATGAAAGAGTTTGAGAACAGGAATCAAACCTTGGAGATTCAGTGGCAAACTCTGAAGGAAACATTGATTGATTCTGCCAGAGAGGCATGTGGTGAGGTTGTGTGCAAATATAAAAAAATCAGAACTCCCTGGTGGACACAGGAAGTTAAAGAGGCAGTGAAGGAAAAGAAGAAAGCATATCAAAAGTTCCTGGCAAATAAGTCAGCTTTTACTCTTACAGAATACAGAGACAAATGTAAGAAAGCTAAACAGTGTGTAAAACTAGCTAAACAAAAGTCATGGGAGGACTTTGGCAAGAATATAGAAAATAAATATCAAGAAGGTGGCAAAATATTCTGGAGGTTGTTGAAGAAGCTTAGGAATGGAGGAAAGAGTGCTGTAAAAGGAATTAGAGATGATAAAGGTGAAATGAAAACAGGAGAAAAAGATATCCTTGAAGTATGGAGTAATTACTTTGAAAAACTGCTAAATGAAACAAGCAGTGATGACAGCACAGTGATAAAAAACACTGACCAGGCATGCAGTCAGGAATACATATCCATACTTGAAGTCGAAAAAGCCATGAAAGGCTTGAAATGTGGAAAGGCAGCAGGAGTAGATGATATTCGACCAGAAATGCTGAAGTATGGTGGTATAAGAGTCTTACAGTGGCTGCACTGCATAGTTCAGAAAGCCTGGACAGAGGGACGAATTCCCGATGATTGGAGTAGAGCTCTCATAGTACCCATATATAAAAAGGGAAATAAAACTGAATGTGAGAATTACAGAGGTATTTCCCTACTGAGTGTTCCTGGCAAGATCTATGCAAGTATACTTGAGAAACGATTGAGAAGAATTGTGGAAGAAAAGCTTGGTGAAGAACAAGCTGGATTCAGGCCAAATAGAGGCTGTCAGGATCAGATCTTCACTTTACGACAAATAGTCGAGAAAGCATGGGAATATAACAAAGATCTGTATTTAAGTTTTGTCGATTTGGAAAAGGCATATGACAAGGTGCCAAGAGAGAAGCTATTCAATACACTGCAGTTATATGGTGTCAATGGGGCATTATATCAAGCAATACTTAGTCTTTATTTGAGTTGCGAGTCAGCAGTTAGAATTGAAGGAAGTACAGGAAGATGGTTTAATGTTAAATCTGGTGTGAGACAAGGATGTACATTATCCCCACTGTTATTCATTATCTATATGGATCACATTCTGAAGGAATGTGGTATTAAACCTGATATCAAAATTGGAGATGTTAATGTCAGCTCTTTGCTTTATGCGGATGATGTTATACTTCTAAATAAATCCGCTACAAGTCTGCAAGATTCTCTGACTAAATTGAATAGCTGTTGTAATAGATATGGTATGAAGGTCAGCAATAAAAAGACAAAGACAATGAAAATAGGCAGAATCATTGAAAATGTCAACTGTGTTGTGAATGGAGAACCTGTGGAACAAGTAAAACATTTCAGCTACTTAGGCACAATTTTTACTGAAGATGGTAAACTAAATATAGAAATAGACAACAGAATCAGCAAAGCTGGTATCGTGGGAAGTCAATTGAATAAATTCATATGGAATAAGAAAGAAATTAGTCGGAACACTAAATTAGCTGTATACAAGACAGTGTTCAAACCAATTGTAACTTATGGATCTGAGAGCTGGGTCAGAAGTAAAACACTTGACCAAAGACTAGAGACCGCAGATATGAGAGTCCTGAGAAAGATTAGAGGCGTGAACAGATGGCATCAATGGCAATATCATATTAAAAATGAGGATATTAGGAAAGAACTTGACATTGTCAGCATCCAGGAATGCGTTAGCAGAGCTAATCTCAGATGGTATGGTCACTTAAATAGAATGGGAGAGGAAAGATTAGCAAAACAAGTGTTCTCTGCCAGGTTGGCAGGAAAACGACCCAGAGGAAGACCAAGATATAGGTGGAATGATACGGTACAAAGTGCCTTAGACGATAGAAATATAAGATTTGATAATGTTGGAGTCTTGACAAGTAACAGACTGATTTGGAGGAAAATTGTAGATAGGAAGTTAGTAATGATGTAATTTTTTCATGTAGTTCTGTCATATCCTGTACACCGTACACCCCTTGAGGGTACATGGCAGGAATTTGATGATGATGACTAATTAGGTCCAGTATTTCAATTTTTTTTTCCAACTTGTAAAGTCAAAAGCACGTGTATATGATTAAATATATGCACAAGATTCAGATGTTATGCTCCAATTTTTTCACGAAATGTAATGAATACCTATTTTGATATGCTACTGGTTTTGCAAATCTTAAAAAGCCATTAAGCTATATACTCCATATTTAAGATTTATGTGATTAGCAAAACAGAGAGTGGGCTGCACACAAGGCATGACAATCTACAAGCTTGGGGAAAAACAAAATTTATGCTACAATTTACAAAACCGATTCAATTCGGCAATTGAATTAGATTTAAGAGATTGATAATTCTTGAATGGGGACAAATTCATTTCTTTAATCAGTAAATTTTTTGTTGTGCATACTCAAAAACATTTCAATATTTGAATCAATATTTTAGGGTTTTTTTTTTTTAATATAGCCTCTTTTGGGGGTATAAATATCTCCCAATTCACTCCATCTGTTTCTATCCTGAGCTTGTCACATGTCTCTTGGTGCCAGGGAATTCCAATTTTCCTTTTACCATCTGACCACCTTCTTTCAAGTCTTCCAGCTGATCTACGTTCATATGGCTGCCACTCCAGTATAATTATGTGTCCCATCTGTTGTCCTCAAGTCTTGTAATGTGTCTCACCCATTTCCAATTCTTATGAAGAATAAAGCATTCGTTTTAGCTCTTATTTCTCCAATGTCTAAAAATTTTGTTTTAGCTCTTATTTCTTCATTTTATTGTTGAGTCATGTTTAGCAAACATCTTTCAATTCTTCTCTTTTTTTCCCCTTCATTTTATTTATTATTTCCCTTTTTTGAACTGGCCAAGTTTCTGCTCTGTATGTCATAACAGGCAATATGCATTGGTTGAATAGTCCTTGCTCTGATCTCAGGTTTTATTTTGCTGTTTAAAAATCTCTTCAATTTTCCAAATGCTGACCATCCCATTCTTCCATGACTTATTGTTTCTTCAATGTTAACAAAATTTTTCAAAATATCTTCTCCATACTCATCTATTATTTCAATATTAATAATGTTGTGTTTTTCATTGTATCCAAAAAGGATACAATGAAAGAGACTTTTCAGATAAGATATTAAGAAAAGATAAGGTAATATGATCAAAAAAAAAAAAAAAAAATCATTGATAAAAATAGAAACCTCAGAATTCTAAGAAATAATCTTTCATTTGGAAGAAAGAATATTATAGCTTTTGAAGATCAAAAGGGAAGAAAATATTTAGCAAGCAAAAACATCCTATGCAAATCTGTATAAAAGCGAAAATAGGAAGAAAATTCCAGAATCAACAGAAAAAATGGATCATGACAATATCTCTGATATACCTCCATTAGAAATCTTTGAAACTGAAAAAGCATTAAAAACAAATGAAAAACAAATCTGCCAGAGAGGATGGTTTAATAATAGAGATGATTAAAGAATGTGAGGATATTCTAAAACAAGAATTAGAAATCTTTTTCAAAAAAAAAAAAAAAAAAAAAAAAAAAAAAAAAAAAAAAAAAAGGGAAACCCCAAATATAGAATAATGCAAACATTTTACTGAATAAAATAGAAGGAAGCCCTTGGAGATTATAGCATTGAAAAACAATTTAATGACATATGCTGTAGGATTTTCATAAATATATCATTCAAACAATGAAATAAGCAAAAAATTTCACATAAATCAAGGAATAAGGCAAGGAGACATTTCTCCCAACTCTTCACATTAACATTGGAATGCATTTTTATTAATTTAGAATAGCCTAATAAAGGAGTCAATATTAATGGAATTAAATTAAAACAACTTAAAATTTGCTGATATTATTATTGCAAACAAATATGAAAGATTTAAAAGAAATAACAGATCAAGATTTTATAGTACCAACTGAATGCTTAATCATGGTAACCTTCAGGGTTGAACTGAAAAAGGTTCAGCTTAAAGTCTGAGAATATATTCTCATATTTTGCATATATTTGAAAATGATATCTGAGAATATATATTTTTTTTTTTAGAAATTGACATTGGTAAAGCATTCCCCCACACCTCAAAGTATGGCTGCAACGCCAATGCCAACTCCAAAAATATTCCGACTTAGTTTATATAGTACTACAGTTTTCTGTTTAATCCTGTGAAATGGGATATCACAATGCAAAGCGTGTGTGTGTGTGCGTGCATATATGCAAAAACTGTTAAACCTAGGAATAAAAAAAGTTTGATAATTATCTTTTATGTATGAGAAGATATTGTAGATTGTAGCCATTCAACTGAAAAAGTGGCGTGGTAAAAAAAGGTGTCACACGAGCCATGGAAATGTCAAAACATTTCCATGACTTATGTCCAAGAAGTGAATAAATGAAGATTCAAAAGATCTAGGATTGGAATGAGGAATTAATCCATTTTGCTCGCTGTTCAAATGTTAAAGAGCCTTTGAATTTCTCAAATGAGAAAGTCATGACAACAAAATGCAATCACTTTTTTTTTTTTTTTAATGGACTGAACAGATTTACCTCTATTAGGGCTTCAGAAATACCATTTAAATCTACTGGTTACACACACACACACAATTTTTTTTTTTTTTACTCCCCATAATGCAAATGATGGGGAAAGGTGTGTGTTTGACTAGTGTTTCAATTTCAACAATAAAAAGAAATCTAAAAGAATTTAAAGACAGCTAAATTATGAGCAATAATCAAAAAGATTATTGCATGTCTCTAATTTTAACCATTAGTCCATTGTTTTCCCCCCCCCTAGCATGTTACATGCTACTTCAGATCCACTGCCTGCTAATTTTCAAAAAGGCAAGAACTTCTTTACTTCACTCTCATCTATCAATATACATTGCAACAGAGTTTTAGTGAGAAATTATGTAAAACAAATGCTTCTTCCAAATTTTATCTATGCATCTGATAATGGATGAGTTTCTTCTCATTTGAAATATCAGAAGAAACATCTAGAAGACTTATTGTTGGAGTCATTTCCTTAGCTAAATTGTGTAATGACATTACCAGTAACAGACAATTTTTTATTTTTTTTTTTTTTACATTACACTTTATTTTGATACCTGTTCTACTACTGGACTTGCAAGTTTTTGTAAACAGTAAATAATGGTTTATTGAATTTAGCTTTATAATAGGTTGTATTTAAGAAAGGCATTTCAAGTACTCCAAATTTTAGAATACAACTTTCTTTGGAAGCTGTTAAATGTTTTCAGCCATGCAATTTCTTGCAAAGTCTATGTTGCAGCTTTTTTTTTTTTAATTGAATATCTCGTGAAATCTAAATGTTGCAACTTTAAAAAAAAAAAAAAAGGTCTTGAAAAGCTTGTAGTCATCTTTTATACATTACAAATTATGTTTGCCTCTGTTGCATAACTAAATGAATTCCTTGGGCCATTTATCTTGAAAGCACATCTTGTTTTTAATCGATGACAACAGAACTCTTTCTCCAATCAATACTTTCTGGTCACTTTTTACCTTCAATTTTGTGTTTCACAAAACTGAAATGTAGTTTGCATTCATTTCTTTTCATTTATTGTTCATAATGAAAATTTAAATTTATATAAATTATCCATAATTTATATAAACATCCAATCTCCAACTCATCTCTGAAAGATAAGGTTATTTTTTTAAGAAATATTAACTTAGGAAAAAGTTTTGTCATCAAGAATGTTCAGGATTTAATTACATTATGCTAATTTGGGGGTGAATGAATGGGAGTTTGTTTAATGCAGCAAAATAGTCTTGAAGTTGGGATACATTGATGGGAGGCTGCATACTTGATTGGAGGAGCTGTACAGGAGTAAGTAGGGGAGACAAGCGATCTGGGGGTGAGAATTGATAGAAAACCAAAATTCAGGGAACATATTGCAAAAGGTGGTAAAAGATGACTGAGGATTGCTGCAATACTCTGATCTGAAGAGATCAAAGTTATTGTTCCATTGCATAAGGCCCTGATCAGACCACACTTAAGACTATTGTTTCCTCAAAATTTGTTCTCCAGGATTTGAAGGAGATAAATTAACTATGGAATGGGTACAGAGGCAGATAACAAAGATGGTTTCAGGACTGTGCAAGGTTAGTTATGAGGACAGCTGAGGGAACGTGGACTGCAGAGTTTGATAGATAGGAGAGGTGATATGACTGAGACTAAACTGTTGAAAGGCAGTTACAAGGTTGACACTGAGAGTTCTTTTGCTTGCTGGAACAGTGGGAAGGAGTAATAAAAAGGGGCCATCCCTGGAAGTTGCAAAGGAAGCTGCGAGCAAGAGGGTGAGGAGTGGTTTCTTTGCATGGAGGGTGGTTGAAGTGCGGAATGCATTGACTGATAAAGCGGCGAGAGCAAGAACAGCCAATGAGTTCAAGGAGTGGCATGATACTGTTTCCTAGGAAGGACCTCCTATGAAGAGTTGACTCCATGGAGGCCTGAATAATAATCATTTATGAATTGTGAAAATAAGCTTACATCAATACTCAATTACCCTGCATACCAACTTAAGTTTAAAGAGAGTATTGGAAGAAATTATAGTTGGCAGAAGAAAAAAAATGAAACAAATTGGTCTTATTAAATTATTGATGTCTGCTTTTTAAAAGAAAAATGACTTGCAAGTCATGGGAAATAAAAATTTGAAAATGCTCAACCATTTCAAAAATAATTCATGGATATAGTAGGTTTTAGTTTGTAACAGAACAAGAGATAAATAATGCCACCTGTTGTTATAAATAGGAATTATTCCACGTTTTGGAAATAGCATCAAGGTATTAAGCATCTCTGTCCAAACTAATTTTTGGTAGGGTCACAATAGTCCCTTCAAAATAGACTATTTTGACTACCACAGTAGGGTCAAAACAGTCCCAAAGGAATTAATTACATACTTCTGGCTGAAAATAAAATTATTACATTCATCGGACACTGTCATGTTCAAATAACTTCATAATTATGTTTAAAAGTGAAAATTATAGAAAGAAATAAAGGCAACATTTTGAATGCAGGATTCTGAAACTAGGCTGAAAATTCACTCACCCCTTTTCTTTGATAAGTCACATATGGCAAGTATTTCTAGAGGCCTGGCCTCCATAGGAGAGCAGATGGCAAGTCAAGTAAGAAAGATTTTTTTTTAAAAAAAAGTTAATTTCTTGACCAGAAGGAGTTACTTAAAAAGGTCAAAGCTAGATAACTAGAAGGCAGCTTCTCCATCACTTGAGGAATACAGAGAGTCTGTGGAGACTTCCGAGCTAATGTCTAATCTTCAACCTTCATGTGAGGAGGTCCATTAGTAGGTATCCACCTACTGGATACAAAATGGATAAAGATTTACCTCAATCCAATCCTGAGGAATAAATCTCAATATCTTCCTCAGCTTCTAAGAAAAAATAATTTTCCACTCAACATGCTATTTTTGATCTGCTTGGCTACTAATACCACCAATAAAATTAAGTATGCCAAGAAATTATTCTTGTTTAATCCTTTATTAAAGTATAAGCAAAACAAACTGAGTGTAAAGTATCTTCATGACCAAGCTAATTGTATATAGAGGCTGAATTACTTCATATCAATTACCTTGGTATACTAAAGGCAATAATGTGAAGTCAGCCTCTTAAGTGGCCTAGTTGTGAAAGTTTAACTTCATTGTTAACCTAGAGGAGAAAAAAAAAAAAAAAACTTTTTTTTGTAATGAGTAACTCTACAAATCCACCCATTAAAATACTGTTTACATGTTTGGAGTGGGTACCTAAAACTTCTCACTGTCCAGGGTCTCCACACATGCTCTCATGGTCACCAATTCTACCTAACTAGAATCATCACTCCTCCACTAATGTTACTGTTAAAACAGTAACAGCTGGGTGCCCTATCCCAACTGAAAATAAACCTGCTTCTCTTCCTCTTTTATTCCATCTGCCTTTGTTCTAGAATAGCCTTCTCGTGAAATGTTTACAGAAGATATACCTTCTGACTATAGAAAAAAAAAAAAATTTAGATAAAAACTTTGAGCTATAGGTTCTACCTCTTGTATGAAATCAAGATAAAAAAAAATGTTTAGAGTAAACTGTGAACTCAGCTATAAATATTTAAGAATAAACGAAAGTTTGAAAAAACTTACAAAGGAAGTCCTGAGAAAGAGAAAAATGTGCAAGAGCTAATCCAAGTGTAAAGTAGCTGAAAGTCATGGTAAGAATAAGGGAGATACATTTCAGGAAGGTAGCCAAAGAACATTTAAAAAAAAATTAATTAAATAAAAACTGGAAATAAGGATATTCTGGATGACCAGAGTAATTACTTTTAAGGATTAAGTGAGAATTGGTGACAAAACTGTGGCAAGAAATATTCAGCGGCAATGCAATCAACAGTTCATAAACCAATCAAACTATGTTTTAGTCAGAAAAGGCTATCCAAAACCTTAATGTAAAAACTCAGCTGGAGTAGATGATTGACCAGCAATGCTCAAATATGGAAGTAGGCTTTACAGTAATTACTATAATTGGGAAGGCCAGGTTAGATTCCAGACAATTGAAGCAGTTCAGAGTACCCATCTATAAAAAGAGCAATAAAAAACACCGAGAATGACAGGGCTTTTTTTTTCCCCCACTACATATTCCAAGAATATATAAGATGCTAGGAAATAAATGTAGAAGAATAATAAATTTAGTTTAATCCTTTATCTAAGTGTGTGCAAACAACGTTTGTGCCTTAAAGTATCTTCAGGACTGGGGTAAAGTGGTACAACACCGGGCACCTCCTTGCAATGGTGGAGCAAGCTACCAACCTCCCTTAATGCATAATATTATACATATCCACAAGGAGATGTATTTTGCATTATGGGAGATACTGAGATAGGAGTGTTGGTAGCTTGCTCCACCTTTACAAGGAGTTGCACCACTTTACCCCAGTCCTGAAGATACTTTCAGGCGCAAACTTTGTTTGCACACACTTGGATAAAGGATTAAACTAAATTTATTATAGTCTGACCAAGTGAAAAATAAACTTTCAAAATGTAGAAGAAAAATCAAGAACAAGCTGGATTCAAGACAAATGCAGATTAAGGATCAGATTTTCACTTGAAAAAGACAGTTGAAAAATCATGGGAATATAACAAGGATCTGCATTCAGTTTTCTAGATTGTGGTGGGGAGGGGGGGAGCAGCATACAAGGTACCTCTGCAAAAGAGAAGATTTTCAAAATGCCTATAATTATATGGACTAAATAGAACATTATGTATGTACTGCTCTCTGTTTAATCTACCATCAAAACTGAAGGAAATGCAGGAAAATAGCTATGTAAGTCAGGTGTAAGACATGGGTGCATTCTAGGATTCTTTAAACTGAAAAAGCAATAAATTTGGCATGAAAGTTAGCAATAAAAAGAGACCAAAACTATGAGAAGAGAACAGGTAAGAACATGGAAAACTTCAAACTGTATTCTCAGTATAGAATCTACAGGACAAGTAGGTTTTGTTTAGCTATTTTAGGCACAATATTAGTTACGATGGCAAATTAACTATGAAAATAAACAGAAT
Source organism: Typopeltis vanoorti (assembly GCF_054136105.1). Taxonomy (NCBI): domain Eukaryota; kingdom Metazoa; phylum Arthropoda; class Arachnida; order Uropygi; family Thelyphonidae; genus Typopeltis; species Typopeltis vanoorti. The sequence goes on from NC_143559.1 coordinate 64,753,995, forward strand.
AAGATGGTATAGTGGGGAGTCAGCTAAAAAAAAGATTTACACGGAATAAGAGAAATTAACCAAACTACTAAACTTGCAATATATGTAACAGTGGCAAAAGTAATCTCAACTCATTAGGTATGAGAGCTGAGTTAGAAGTCTATAAAACAAATCACATAAGAGTGCTGAGAAAAATTACAGGTGTGAACTGATGGCACTGACAGAAAAGTGAGCAAGATGGCCAATCAATATATAAGTGATATCAAAATGCCAGGAAAAAGATCCAGAAGAAAACTAATATTGGCTACATTAATCCACCTATTTTCTAGAAGACAGAAATAAGATCTGACAATATTAGAATGCTTATAAGTGACAGACCAATTTAGAGAAAAAAAATTAGTTGATAAATTAGTAATAAACTTAGTTGTGTAGTATGCATATCCTGAGCATCATCTGAGGGCATAATTAAGACCAGACTTGGTACCCAAAGTAGATTTGAGATAAAAGCAGCTCTTCATGTCTTAAGCACAATAGAAAGACGCATGCCATTTTTCATATTATGCTGCTCTCACCCATGAAAGGTTATTTATAAACCTATAGTATGTACCATGGGCAAACTAGGGATTTTTTCTTTTTTTTTTTTTTTTTTTACAAGAATGAAGAATTTTGAATTATTATTAATGAATTATATTTTGAATAATGAGGCTAGAAGAGTTATCTAAAATATAGCAGAAGTGCTTATATATATATATATATATATATATATATATATATGAGAAAAGGCAATCTTTACATCGCATTAATAACCCTTATGTTGACCTAATTTCATCCTTTGATATAACCAGGAGGGTTAAGTGCCTTGTGGCTACAGCTTATTCTTGTCTATTCATATTAGAATAATTTCTTGATATGAAAACAAAACATTTTCATCATAGATTAAATGGAAGAAAATTACAGTATTACATAGAAGTCCTTAAGTTTGGGTCAGGTTTCATTGATGTCACAAAAAACAGCCTCTATGGCTTTGACAAGAATAGATATGTTAAATTTATCCAAAGTTAAAGCCTCATTTTAAGTCCACTTTGTCTACCAGCTGTAAACTATTGAAATTAGCATAGCACTATGCTATGATTGTCCATTACAATGGTTAGCTTATTTCAAAAGCCTACAACTTATTTGCAGGCTTTTGCCCACCCACCCCAAGGATTCAAATTGGGTTATTGACTTCATCACCACACAATTTGACAAGACCTCAATAAAGGTCGAAACTGGTCTGGGTAGTGGCCATTCCCTTAATGCATAATATTATACATATCTGCAAGGAGATGTGTTTTGCATTATGGGAGATACTGAGATAGGAGTGATGTTAGCTTGCTCCACCTTTGCTACGAGTTTCCTGGTGTTGTACTACCTTACCTCAGTCCTGAAGATATTTTCAGGCACAAACTTTGTTTGCTCACACTTCGATAAAGGATTAAACTAAAATTTATTATAACTGAACAACCAATCCAGTTAGGCACTTTTTTTAAAAATAATAAACTTCCATTACAGTTCTTTGAAAACAGCACTCTCTCTTTTTTTAGGACTACTCAAACTTGTCATTTAAATATAATAATGTAATGAGGATAAGTACAGTTTACATAAGAAACTACTTGAAATATTTGAATAATTTGGACAACAGGACTCGCTAACTTAGCACAAAAAAGGTAAGCAACAATACCATACCAATATATGATTAGCTATTTAAAGTATGTTAGCACCCTATATTGAAGTTCAGTTTATAGTGCAATTTTTTAATACTAAATCTCACTTAAGAGAAGCAATCCTGTAATACATAACTTCTCATATAAGAACTGAGAGTGGCTTAAGTTCACCAGCATCAGTGCATTTTATTAGTCAAGTGCATAGAAAATGTAGCCTTGTCTCCAAAGATGATATATACTGAAATAAAGCATGCTATCCACATTTGTCTTCTACCTTAACAGACATCATTTGGTGGAAGATAGATAAATGAACAGTACAGATTTGTTTTGATTGTTTTGGTGCAATGAAGTGCATTGTGTCTAGACTAGAAGTGGCTTTCTAATCAATAGGCTGCATCTATTTCAAAAAGGAATCTCATAAGATCAAGTTATATCAAATTACATTTATATAAACCATTAAATTAATTGATACTATCGACTAATAATGCTTCTGAAACAAAAACTGATGCATCAGAGCTACACTGGAAGCAACAAAAGTAGGTTCCTCGTTTCTGGCCTAGGCTATTTTGCAAGTTTGTGGTGAGCAAGAGGCATCATCTGTATGAGAGATGAGGTTAGCTGAACCATTAGTTGTAAATGTTCCTTTAATTATTATGTTAAACCTCCAGAGTGTCCAAAGACTCAGTGTGGAGTAGGTGCCCTCCCTCAATGTCTCCACCAATGCCATCTACTGCCCACTATAGACCTTCCAACTAGAAAACTGTCACTACAATATATAGAGATGAGCTTCACTGAGTCACAATATCTTCCATTTCAAATAATTTTGGAATGACTTCTGCAGAACTAGCTGCTAGTTAAGATACTGGATTAAAACTAAATACAAAATGCTAATGATGACTATTAGGTCTTCCAAAGTGGCAATCTATTGAATAGCTAGATTCCTGTTCAAAATTTTCTCCATGCTGAAGGATGAACTGAAATAATCCATTTCACATCACGTCTGGCCACTTTCACTTTTATATATTAATCATAGCAAATTAAGAAGACTACTCATAGTCTTTGTCTATAGGAAAGGGGGGAACCAATCCCCATTTGAAATGCCAGTCTAAGTCTAAAAATCTCCAATTCACCAAGATGAGCCTCTAAATAAAAATGTTTTCCCACTGAAATATTCCATTCTGATATGTAAAAATTCAATACCTTTACACAAATTTAGAAATAAATTTATTATCATCCATTGTACAATTTAGAGGAGTATAACAAAACTACAAATAAGGATACCTAATTTTTAAAAGAATGACTACTTTAGGAACAGTATTTTCAGCTTGAGCAACTTAACTTGTAAAAGATTAAGTGTACTGGAGAGATGCGACTTGCACTAGTTAATATACAAAACACCTCCTTGAGTCAAGTCTCATGATGCATCAGAAAGATGCATTCTGAGAGAGAGAATGCCCACCACACCTCATCTTAAATTGGTTCAATGTTTGTGAAGCACTCAACCAACCACTCTCCATGCAAAAAAAGTCATGCCTTACTCATGCACTACACTTTCAACTTTGTGACAGGGCTTAAGTCAAAAGGTAGCAAAACATTTGGTCGAGTAATTAAATCGGTTGTTATATGCTAGGAATTAATTTTTTTAAAAAGTTCCTATTCCACTGCATCTTTAGTCCCGCGATTAACTAGGATAGTTTCCTCCTTTGACTCCCTTCGCTATGCATTCACATCCGTTTGATTTATTGTTAATCCCATTGAAACTAATGTCTGCTTTTACAATAGCGTCATTTTGTCACATGCGAAGACTATTCATTTCGAAAATATTACGCTTTATAGAAACAAGTTAAGTCACTAATTGAAATTCTGCATAAAGCCAATCCGATGATTTCCACTTTAATCTAGTTAACTAAACTAAGTCAATGTTTGAACTTCCGATACTTCAGAAGGCGAAGAATTTAAAAGTCAACAGAATCGTTGAGAACTGTATTAAAGTAGAATAATTTAATGACCAACAAAAGTAAAACTATAATTCTCAGTATTTGGAGGATGACAAGCTTTGTACGAGTTCATTGTTTACATAAAACTGGAAACAGAAAAATATCAAAATAGTAATTAACATCGATAAAATAAAAATGTATTAACAACCTCATATAAACATCAACAAAAACGCCGTTCTGTAACGCTTAAATCTAAAGTTGTCAAATAGAAATATTGGATGCTTAATATTAAAATTTACTCCAACATTTGTACTGCAATTAATGCAATATTTTGTATTACATTTAACAAAATTATTCAAACAGGTAAAATATTACAGGAATTTAATTACTAAATCAGATAATTTCATTTAATTCCTCAATGAAATACCTCCCGCGCAAGTTGACTCCATGGATCTTCCATAATAATGAAGTAAATGATAAATTTCACAACAGTATGCTTCGTATCTTAGGTACATGTTTAGTAAATGAAGGCAACCAAGTTCGTGGTGAATTAAAATAAATCGATACTGTATAATTACATATTACTAAATATATTAGTAAAATAGCATTTACTAAAATTAGACAATAGTATAACGTCTGTAACTATGTTAATACACTTTCCTATTCCGCACGGAGCACCATTTCACTTTCTATTTATGAGTGTCAATATACACACCAAATAAGATGCCTACCTCTTACAGGCCAACTGGGAGGCACAGCGAACCCTTGTAACAGCTGCATAGCTGCAAACATCAAGTAAACTCCAATTTACAACAGCACTTTCTGGCCACAAGTTTTCGAAAAACTACATCGCACAGCTCCACTAACTGCTAATCCAATGCTAACTCGAGAGGAAGGCGCGTGCACGTTTACTGGCGCACGTGAGAAAGGTTTGCGCGTTAAGCAACAACGAACACGTGGGCCACGAAAAAACGAGTTAGCGAAGAGGCCGGACAGCCAACTACTCGCGAAAGGCGGCCAGCTGTACACGCAATGATTGGCTGACAAGACAGTCCATCGGCCTCGTTTTCTTTCCTAGCATCTGGTAAAGAGTATTGTGACTGACTTCGGAATGTATAGTCGTTACACGACTAATGGTGTGACAGATATATAACATTATTTAATTACTATTATTAGACTAGTGCCATTTGGAACTTGAATGTCAATTTCTTCCCCCAAAAAATTGTGTGTTATTGTACGATTTAGATGAATAAAATGGTAATGTTTGTTTAATAAATTCACTATTTTCCGTCTCTTTTGTGAAGCCGAAGGTTGCTGCAATAAGTCTTCGAATTGAAAGATACAAGGCGATTTTGAATAAATCACCAGAAGGGCAGGGATTTATTAGACTAATAGGTCAGCATTACATTCGCTCCATATTATAATTCCGTTTTAAATTGTGTATCGTTTCATACTGTGCACGATTCGCGATTTTGCTATACAAGCATTGAGGGATCCTAACCGCAACTTATAATTATCTACACGGAAAAATTCATTAAAGAAATTTTAACGCACTGAAAAAAAAAAAAATTGCTAATATTAAAACGAAATTTGCTTCAATAAACTCCCGTGGACTTTTAAACTCCTGGAAGGAGAGGAGTTATTGTTTAGGAGTTATGGATAGAGCAATCCAAGACTAATGAGACCAGTGTATTGTCTGAATTATCTGTCCGGTTTGCCCGTTTCGCAGGATGAAAAACCAGTATTTCCGCAAACAAAGACCTCCATGCGAGACTGCAAATTGACAAGCATGTTGAGAATGAAGTTTCAATTGTTTGGCGAAAGCAATATAAAGCGTTTTCTCTCACACACACACAAGAGTGATTACTGATTATCCCTGTTAGATTTCAGGAAATTCTACAGTCAACAGCCGCCAAAGATGGAAATATAGTATACAATTTAATAGTATTCACAGCCTACTAGTATTCCATATTAACTTTAAAATTTAGATAATGCTTTCGTAGTGTGTGAAGAGGTCTCTCCCATACGGTTCAGCCATTTTTAACCACGATTACATATTTACCATAAGGAATTTATGAAATATTCGGTTCCAAATTAAAAATAATTTGACTTTCCTTGTAGACCTACCTTCGATTAATAAGCTATCAGAAATGTGATAGTCAATCGTAATACACAGCTAGAATTAATTAATCTTGAAAATTTCTTAATGAAATTCAATGATAACAGTTGGAATAAGCTTTTGGTCTCGAGGAATTTTTTTCACATCCCACAGATCAGCCAGAAGACAAAGCAAAAATTCATATCGCAAGTGGATGGAGACCAAATTAGCATCGCACTCATCCTATACAACTAGCAACAATGACAAAAAATCATAAAACCTAAACCGTCGGGCCTACACAGAAGAGAATGTCCAGAGGAATTTGCGACATTATTCCTCATCTTTTGAATTAGGACCAAACCCTGTAAAATATGCTTAATAGCACTACTCGCATCCAATTCGTACCACAGAAGCATCATTTTGGCCACAATTTCAAAAACAATTGAATCGCATCTCTTTGAACGCTTGCATAGATGACCAATCCTGAATAATATGGACCCAATAATTCGTCGTTTGTCGTCTCCACTGTGATAGAAACTTGGATTTCAAGGATAACAAATGTTAAAGCTACCAAAACAAGTCTTAATTTCTCGTAAGAAAGATCATTAACTTTAGATAATATCAGATGTTAAGCATTTCTCGTGAGTTGACTTAATACTTCCAGCTACGCAGACTACTGTTGTACCAGAATGGCACAAAACATTTCAGCCTCAAAGAAACTAAAGCAGCTTGTGGAAGTATACAAGGAAGGGGCGACACCTCTACTGGACTATGGGCATTCGTAAATACAACGGGCTGATGATGACAACGCGTAGGAAATAGCAGTTGCTTTCATCTCGGCGCAGCAGTCTCTGCAAATAAGGCAGAAATGAAAGGAAGTTCAGGGCTTGCATTTACCTTCGTGAGAATATTTCTTTCCCGAAGTTTCTATCAAACCATTAAATTTCCAAGTGGATTATTTTGACCTCTGCTGGCTCCGATATCAAAAGTGCGAGTTTATCGCAGATGATGAATAAAACCATTTACAATAACCATTTATTAATCCAAAATTAAAACGAATGGGGGATCTATTAAACACCATTTTCTATTGTCACCTGGTGTGAAAAAAAAAATCTGTTACGACCGGTTGATTCCACTGCTTTTCTATTGTAAATGGTTTTATTCTGAAACTAAGAAGTTTATTATTTCTTAGATTAATATCATGTTAAAAATCAAGATGTTTCCGACATTTTCTATTAGTAGTTGCTGTCTACAGTAAACCTCAGCAGGTATCGTGCCTGCTTATTGGAAAAGATAGGTTCGAATCCCGTTTAAGACGGAAAGAAGCTTTAAGGGATTTTTTTTTTTTTTTCAACTGAAGACGAATTAACCAGTCTCATACGGGAAGTTTATTTGGCCGGTTAACTCACTTCAGTTGAAAATCCTACGTGGGATTCGAATCCCCACTCCCTAGATCTTTCCAAAGTGGAAGGTTCTTTCCTCCCGGAAAAGAAAAACACAAACCAGCAAGAACATATGCAACCAAAATACACCGACTTTATAGCCTAAAATGTTTCAGCCGTAACTCTACAGTAGGCTGGCGAATAGTTCGAGTACAACACAAGTTTTCAAAATTGTAGGATAAAGTGAAATCGAGATGTCCAGAATTTGTTACCTGATAACGAACTTTAAACATGAAAATGAATCAGAAATTTAAAATTGTCGGGATGTAGTGGTGAAGATAAAAAGAGAGAAACTGAAGACGAAAATACTATGCTATAGCATCATACTTGATTCTTTCAGTGAATTATCAATAGCAAGCGAAAGCGTCAGAAGTACTCTGGGTAATGCCAGATTCCCGGGATTTTTTTTTGGGGGGGGGGGGGGTTTGGCACGTCGAAAGAGACCATCGAGAACATCTGCATCAGGCTCAGATCAACTTGTTGACATAGAAACGAGTCTAGTATTTGTGTGCGAGAAAGCTTAGCGGGAGATCATTTAACGACGCTGGGGACAAAATAAAACGGGGAGGGTCGAATGGCTGTTCCTTATCAAAGGAAATTAAAGCTAGTGATAAGGTGTGGAGATACTGTAAGAAATAAAAAGAATTAAGCTTCCTTCTAAAACATACAGGGCAGCATTATTAATCAACCATGTACTGTACAACAATTATAGCGAAGTCACCCATGAGATAGTGACCAAAAGAATGTAGATACATTCATTAGGTCAGCGTTCATCAAAATAATAATAATAATAGAAAGGCGCGTTTCATAGTGGCATTTCATTTTCACACCAAACGGGCCTAGAACCGCTTTTTTTCCCTCCGTATCATAGATAATTGTAATACCTAGTTTTGGCATTAAATGATCCAATCATAGTAAAAAATTAATATTTTTTATCGCTTTGCCAATAAAACATAATTTAACACATCCCCCCCCCACCACCCTTCCTAGCCTTTTAGACCCAAGGACCGACTGGTTTAACACTGAAAGTTACTTCTCTATGCCATAACCACATCCGCATATTTACCTGCTCTTTGCCATTTAACATGTCAAAAACTCCATATCAGACCTTATTATACCAATTTGATTACATTTATACGTCTAATTTTGGTAATAAAAATGGTCCAACCGAAATCAAAACGATTCAACATATTTTAATAGATCTTAAATAGTAGACTTCGCCAACGGCTGGTAACTGAACTTTTTTTTTTTTTTTTTTTTTTTTAAGAGCATACAAAATTAATGCTAATAGCATCACTAACGCTACTTCCACTGTTTTCTGTAAAGCCGAATGATTATCCATATTCTTTTGGAAAAAGAAATTCCAAAATGTGTTAGGGAAGCTCTAGTACGAGAGTACATTTCTGGGAAAACAACTAAACAGAGCCGTACGGAATTTATCATTGGCCCAAACCGACTGAAACGAAAACAAATCGTATGAACGTTTGCGTAATAATCCTAGATCCCGAAATTTAGGAAATTTCATCCATCTACAAGTGTTATTACGCATATTTTTGTCCGAATGAAGCAAAGTGGAATGGGACATTTTTTTTTATTTTAAATATTAAGTAAAAGTTATCTAGTGACGTGAACAGACAAAATGAGTAAAGTATGAATTTTATGCAAAACACTTTTTTCTTGCTATTCCAGTACGTCTGCTTTAGGTGTCATTTTTCGTTCTTGAAATTAATCACACAAAGTAGTCTCAGATATGCGAAAGACTTTAGTATACCGAAAACTAACTGCGCGAGGATATCAATGGCGGAGAGCAACAGGTTTTGCGGAGAAGCTTTGCTTTTATTGCAATCCCACGCATTATTCAGTAACTGCTCTCCTATGAAAAGCCAAGTCTGGATCTATGTCAAGGCCAACGATCACTCAACTCAGAACACTAGCGACACCTGAGGATATTTTTCTGAATGTAATGCATCTGGCGATATGCCAAGTTTCATTTAAACCAGAACAGGCATAAGTCCGAAGGAGGAGGAGTATAAAATAGGAAATTGCAAAGTATAATTGTTTTTAAGTAGTACCGTTCCAAGTTCTCCCTCGAAATACTTTACGAACGGTACTAATTCTGGTTATGAAATACGAATGACACTGGTGGGAGAAGAGCGAACTTTATGTTTGCACAAAATATGACTGCTAAAATGAGCACTAGTAATCCTTAAATATATCCAAAATGGATTAAAAAAGCGTACAGGGGTGCAGTTTTGAGAAGCAGCTGAATTTACTATCGATATACGTCGACACGTGTGTGACGCCCATATTGCATAACTAACCAAAGAACAAAATTCCGGTTGAAAGACCAAGTTCACATCCGTTTAGGATGAGAAGAATCGTTAAGATCTTCAAGGAATGACAATTAGTCGAAGCTCATACGGGTTTTTCTAGCAGGACTTCTTACGAAAAATAGGCAAACAGGCTAAACACATAACTGACAGGAATGTATTTGTAGCCTACCGTGATGAGCCTTGGGACTCCATAGAAGTGCTATGTAATGTTTTCGAATCAAGTTGTTTGCTTAAAAGTTGACGTCAAGGTCTCCCAGTTGCATACACTTTGCTTAACCGTAGTATTCCTGCTGATAATCTAATTGAACACATCTCAACCGACAATAACGGAACCTATTAAAATGTCACCAGGGCAATATTGATCCCAAGCAACTATTCCATAGAAATAACGACAAGAACGCTTATTATTGAATAAACGCTCTGCTAATGAGAGGAAGGGGATTTTCAAAGTCAAGTTTTTATGAATGCAAAGCCCATAGAACAAATATTTCGATCAAGTATGCGATGCTTTAAAGACATGGGTTTTTTTTTTTTTTCTTCTAAGCACTCTGTACTATTATAAGTACTGCTATTTTGATCAAACTAAGTTTATTCGACATTTGGATCGACTGTTTGTAGATGCCCATCTTTTAAAACCCAAATAATAATAATCGTATGATGATACATGGCCGCGAGTCCCCTTTCACGGGGAGGTACGGCACCTTCTCAGTCCCCGCAAATTTTATCCGGGCTCCGGAACCGGAATAGCTGACGAATCAGACTTATAGCTGGGTCAGTATTCCTGACTGTAATCCATGTGTGTTCACTGGACCGGTTTGCCTGCTGGCGGGATGAAAACCCCCAGATAAACTGGTGGAAAAACACCTTGTTGTCCGCGCCCAAGACCGGCTAACTTGGCTATGGAAGATCCTTAAGCTCCTCGCGTCGTCGACGGGAATCGAACCTAGGACACTCCTTCCCCAGGCATATGGTTGCGAAGCGCATAGGCCACTAGGCTAACCGCACGGACTTAAAACCCAAAAATGTAATCGCTTGGACGCTTATATTATTAAAGACAAAAACATAGGAATATCTTTAAACTTTAATAAATTAAAAGGAGTTCCCCCTTGCTTTTTTCACTAAACATGAAAACAAGAAGGATATAGCTTAATAAGAGAGCCACTGTATGGTTGAACATTTTCGATCATCTGGCAGATGGTTTTGAATCACTGTCTACTTAATTTTAATCGCATACCATCCGTAGGGGTGTTTCACTGTGGTAAGGTTTCGCCACTGCCAATATTTTAAGAATACTATTAAAGTTTTCTGTGAAGTAAAAATTCTTTTACTTGGCTTAAATCCAACAAGATTTTAAAAACTCTTGCTGTGTGAGCATTTTTGGGAGGAGATATCAATGGCAACATCAAAATAAAACTCCTACGTAATAGTAAACTTTTCCATCCACAAGCTGGCTGGGAGATTGATTACCTAACTTCATATTCGGCTTTCCAATTTTGGACGACCCGGGTTCGAATCCCGTCTAGGACGCGAAAAATTTTTAAGAGACTAACTGAATGCGAGTTTAGCCAGTTTTATAAGGAGGCGACAGTTTCCCTTCTCAAAACTTCTGCAAGGCGAACCGGCCAGAGAATACATAATACTTTGGCTTCGTAATTTCTGTACAGGACAAGTTACTTGGCAGCGACAAGAGGTCTGGACGAAGAGAAACATGGGCCTACGCATTCTTCTGAGAAGTTTCATCTCTAGTCAGACTGATATTTGTACTAGCATTCATTCTGTGAGACATCAGATGGCTTTCGAAAATAACTGAATAAAGCGACCTTGTTGCCACTAGTTCATTATTTCAAATAGAAAAGAATGTGCTGCAGTTGATTTGACTGGTACAACGTCTATTGAATTTGCTAAAATTGGTATTTGGGCTTGTTACTTGCATCGATCAGTTTCTAACCATCTGCTTAACGTTGGGTTTTAGACCATCATATCGTTCTGTTTCAACACTATCGTATATGACAATATTATCAGGAAATGGCCTCCAAAACACTTGTCAATCCAAATTGTGAACTTCTATTATCTCCCGTTTGATGTCACGACCTTTCACCTTTATCATATGAAGACACCGTTTCACGTAGTCAGTTACCGCATTCATAGCCCTAGCATGCTGCTATGAATAGGTGGTGGCTGGTTATACCATTAACATGTTACAACGAGCAACCACATATTCATTCAATTGAAGGAGCGATGTCTGGCGTGACACAATAAGTTGGTTAGTGGGAACAGTTCTTCAGGTTAACAAGGAGGAAAGTCTCAGCTGAACTGAATCAGACCGGTAATTTGGTTTCTTTTTAAGACTAATAAGATTTCGTGTCTGCGGATGGCAATGTCATTGACGAACCGTACATTTCGAAAAGCAGCTGCTGTCCTAAAACTTTTTTTTTTTTTTTTTTTTTTTTTTTTTTGCAGAGGTTCTGCTTCATAGGAGTGCTCAACTGCATCACTGGTTCAATAATATATCTCAATCCGATGCCAGATTGAGGATTATGCAATCCAGGCGGTTATCTGCAGTTCAGGGAAATACTAGGTTCAATACCTTGATTGACGGCAAAATTTACAATTACCATATGCCAAGAACTTATTAAAATGGAGATGCTTATTAAATCCTCGGTCGTGATGAAATTAGGACTGTTGTGGATTTGAGACACCTCGAGGAAAATCCACAAAGGTGTCTCAAATCCGAAACCACAGAAATATTTGTTAAAATATGATATGAAAATAAGTGTCGAGGAATAAAGCTGTTACAAATATTTTTTTTTTTTTTTTTAGTGATGGATTTTACTCCTCTTTAGAATGAGCTTTAAGGAGCTGTCATTTAGATGAGTCTAGAGTAAAAAGTTACGGTTTTCGTGTTGTCAAAGTAGAGAGAAACGATAGTGAAAGGACGACGGTATCACATGAGTAACACCTTACAGAAAGAAAGAATGCTGTTATGATCAACTATGGCAAAGTGTTGATAAACCACATACGGAACACTGTAGTGTACATTCATTGAACTTCTTGTCTTGTTCTAATGGGGACGGGGGGGGATGAAAGTGAACTTATCAATTTATCATTGACAAAAAAAAAAAAAAAAAAAAAAAAAAAAAAAAAAAAAAAAAAAAAAAAGGCGAGCAGTGTCATAAGGGATTACCACCATGTAAAGAATTCCATTCACGAATAGGAAACATTTGTGCAACTTTTCCCTTGAAATTGTCAAAGAAAATATACTTCTGTGATCTGAAAATATTATTATACGATACTATGGCTGCTACGTTGTCTACCCGCGGCAAGTTACTTAAAATGCTTGTTTAAAATTAATGAAAAAGATTTGTAGACTATGTCCGCCGTGTTTCACAAGAACAGCTTAACAGCGAATCGAAGCTGGATGATGGGAAAGGAATTTCAATATGTGGAGCAAGTTCTGATCTTAACAACAAGTGACTAGGGAAACCAAAATAATGTCGCAGCATTCTGTCACACAAGATCAACGTAGGGAGAAATTATTTTTATTTGCAGATGTAAAATGTCAATAGCGCTGCGCAGCAGTTCCATTATGATAAAATCTTATTCCGCAGGTCAGAATCAATGCACGTCGATGTAGCTATGGTAAGAAATACGTTACCATACAGAATCCATTTCTGTAGAGAACCAGCCTAGAAACCTTTTATCAAACCTTGGTGATGGTGGGCGAGAGATGGCGTTTGTGTTGATGGTAGTGGTCTCGTGTGTATTTGAAGGAATAAGTGGTGGTGGTGACGGTTGAGTAGAGTGCCCTCAGTCCTTGAATCGTGGTCACGTAATGAAGACCACTAAACATTTTTTCCCCTTTTGTTGCATAGTAGGTAGGAAGAAGTCACTCATTTACCATTAGTCACGTCTTCCGACGCGGTCAGACGTATACGGAAAATGTATGACCAACAATACGAAAGTGGATTACGTTCTCAAATAAACACATTTGCTATTAATCTCTCGAAACATTTGTGGCATAGCTTGCAGCTATTTTATTCGTCAGTTATTTGTGTGGACATTCACTTAGAGTAGATAGTCTTTCGTCTGAAAAGTTTCTTTCCTAGAGGGAAATGGTGGTACCAGACTAATTACAGTTCCTTTACAATTAGTATCTGGAGTGCCTATGTACTGAAGTCGGCAGGGGTTACCTAACTTCTAGGGGCTGTCTACATAAATCATTTCATATTATTTGCAGGGTATGAGACGCATAATATCGGTCATAATTGAACAAAGCTGATTTACCATCAGTACTCATTTCATTCGGGGGAATTTTTTAAGTTTTGGTCAAAGCAATTAAGACTAACACCATCTGTGTAAGCAGAAAACGTAAGAACACCACAGCTCAATTATAACATGTTAGAAACGTATGACTAACTTAATGCCCTGAATGGGATAAGGATTAGATAACCCAAAATCCTCTGATCTGGAACTTTCCCAGACACCAAGCCATAAGTGAGCAATGTCTTTTTACAGAAAGACATGAAGTTCGTCTACTAAAAGGCAGAAACATCAATGTCAGTGGAGATTCAAATCCGCAGAGGCATGGATGTTTGTCTCATCTGGAGAGCCGAAACGCTACGCAGTCGGCTAGCAAGGTTTTACTTGGAACTCAGCAAAGCTATGCTATATTGGCGATATGGTGGTGCAAGGAATCTCCAGACAGTGAGGAATAATAAGTCCACTCAGAAACAATTGTAAATATCATAAACTAATACCGTGGGTGAACTAAGGGTTAGATAATCCAAAAGTCTTGTTCTAGAATCCAAAAGATGGAAAACCTCAGGTGAGCAAAATGGTGGTCTCATGTTGGATGAAGTTTAGCTACTACCAAGACATTCGAACATCCACGACCTAACTGGAGAGCGCTATCACCTCGAGCAGTTGGCATTCACTTAAAGTTAAATGGGCAAGAATAGCGAAACCAGCAAAGTGCTACTATAGCAAGGGCATAGTAGGTCCATCAAATTCCATCTAGGTTGGTGATTGGTTAGTGTATCCATTCTCCGACCAACAGACTGTCGGTTAATCTCGCTTGGATATGAATGGCTGGTGTAATGTCATTAGGTGGAAGATGAATTTCGTTGCATATGACACCATCACCCCGCTTGCAGAAGTCGCTTGGAAAAGAGTCTAGTGTTTGGTCTCTAGGGTGAAGTTGTCAGTTTATCCTTGGCCCACCAAAAATCAGTAATGCATATGCACTAACCTACAGTATAGCGAGGGCAGAATTTACATAAAACGTTCTATTAGGCTACAGCTGGACTACATTGCACAAAACAGTTTGATTGGATTTCCAAAAGATAAGTTTCTGAAATGGTCTCAGTGACAAGTAACAAAAGGCATTGTCAGAAATGTTGGCTACTAGAACACCGAGGGAATGCAATTTTCTTATCTGGGTGAATAGCAGAACAGGAGATGACTGAAGGCAACCTCTTCAACTTCCCAGATAGACATCGAGATTTTTTTTAAGGATCGAAGACAGGACAAGAAGCCATCCCCTAGAAATAGCCCCCCCCCCTTGCTGCATGGAGAGCGAGTACTGGGTAACATGCCAGGAGTGGCAAGTGCGTAGACCATGAATCCAAGACTTGGTATAAACAAATATGGTGCACATTAGATATTTCTTTCTCTGGTTATCTTCCAAGATGAATAGTAGCATGAGGTATTTCTAGCAATAATAATAATAATAATAATATGCAAGGAAGTTTCATAGGATGCCAAAACGATTGATAAAACTTGTTCTTCAAAAAAGTGTATTCAACATCCGCACATAAAAAGTGATTTTAATTAAAACAGTATTTTGGCCAGAATTCGACTCGCTTGTGCTATTAAAAAGGTCACTACGAATGAGAGAAATAACGCATTTTACATACAAAAATTCATCATGTAGTAGTAACTAGTGTTCCCTGCGCTCATTTGGTTTATAATGAGAAATGTTTGTCATGTTTATTCTCGAAGACACGTAACATCGCAAGCTGACCTTTCTGGAAAAAGAAAAAAAAAAGTTACTCAACGTTACATAAACATTCCGACAACTGAACAGCTGCCCACGTTGAAGTGACACAGTCCGGCATATTTTTGCAACATGGCAAAACGTTTCTGTTAAGACTAGTTAGGTATTACAGTTTAAGTAAAGGCGGGAAGACACACTGAAAGCAATTTTTTGTTGTTTACTATACAAATAGTATAAGTATCGAGAGTAAGCTTATCTCAGTTAATTGCTAAATCACTTTCACTTATTCATCACGAAATGTTCTGAACAAAAGACGATTATGTGCGAAAAGTCTCCGGTAACATATTGCATTCCTCCAGGCTGATAATAAAGAGATGAATCTTAAGCAAATAGTTTCAACTACAATTAATGTAGAGTTTATTTTACATATAAGTAGTTATTTCACAAGAATAAACAGCGCCAATTAAAGCAAATATTTAGTTGAGTGCCAGAGGTTAGAAAAGCTATTTTTCTTGAACTCTGAGAAATTCAATTAATGTATACAACTCCACTACTATTAGTATTTTCTAAGATGAAGTACTTACAAGCAAGATTAGGGGTGGATAATTGGCATATCAGTTGGTATGATTTTTCCAACATCTTATCGGCTTCGGAAATGCGTCGTTCGATTTGGTTGGGAAAATGGTCTGCGAAATCACATCCATCGAAATGTTGAACTGGAGGATAAAACAAGGGAATATGATCTGTAAAATGATGACCACCAACACGCTGAACTGCAGGAAAAAATACCATGTCTACCTAACTAACATACCACGAACCACAAAAACAGCAATAAAAATAAACACACACTCGATTAAATTTATTGTATTTGTGAAACGAAGTCAAAGAATATAAAAGAGGTCGCTAAAAGCAAAGTCCGTCATGCAAATACGAAGCGAATTGTTTTCACTATTTAAATAAAATACAGTACATTTCTTATTAGTACCGGAAAAGTTAAATGGCTAATAACAAAATTAAGACCGCTTAAAAAATGAAATAAAGCCAAAAATTAATCACATTCTGAAGTGGAATGTTATGAGAAATGTTTTATTATTATTACGTGACAGCTCCAAGGACTCTCTATATGCGGTGCTTTTTTTCGTCTAGTCTCCAAACGAACAAAAAAGCAGCGCATAAGAAACATTTGTGAACAAAGGAAATTGATAACAGTCATACTGTAAATGGAATCTTTTCAGCTAAATGCAAAATAATAACCTGCTCAGAACAGTGAGAAAGACATGACGAACATACAATACATTTATTATGCTCACTAGAATGTATAAAAATATATTATTACATTGCTCTAGTTAATCTAAAATAGTGTTCGTTAAGGTTTAAAACATAAGGAACAAACAGGTAAAATATTTTTGGTATTCAACGATATTATATTAATTCAACAATTAATATTGCATATCATACTGAGAAGTTAATATCCATTATTTGAAAGAAAGAAATATACTCAATATATTTCTGTAATATTATATTAATATAATCTGCAATGATTAACATGTGTGTGACCCTCAATTAAGGGCGCCTTCGAATTTCTTTAAATAGCTCAATTATTTTTGGAATTTCCTATTGTAATTCATATTAATATGTCACGGCGCTAATATAATAATATACTTAAGTTTTATATTTGTCATTAATCTAAATAGGGTAGTTCTGCAGATGTTTCACTTCAAAAAAATTGCCCGTTTTAATTCATTACGTGTTGCACTATAATGATAGGTACTGTTTTCTCAGACAAATTACCAACTTCCTACGCAAAGTTAACCCAGTGACAAAAAGACCTACCCTACCCCTCCTTGAAAACATCTTTCAACACAAAAAATATACACACTGCAGTCTGATTTATCTAAAATATCACTGTCTGTCTCTGCTCATTTATACAAATCTATGGGATTTTGCAGAAATTTGTTGTAACATTTTATTATTACTATTTTCAGTACGAGAATATTTTTTGACCGTGAAATCAGCATTTAGTCAGTGGCGGTACACAGAACAATAACAGAATTATTATGTTTAACACCAATGTATACAACTATCCAATCTCGATTTCTCTCTCAAGTATTTTTGTTTTATTAACAAGCATTGTGCAACCATATCTTTAATTCTAATTCCATTTTTTTTTTTCTTTTTAGAATACGCATCTTTGTTTCAAAACATATCCGGCGGTGGGGGAAGGAAGGAGAGGAGAAAGGTCTGTGAGCAAGTCGTTTCTCTCAGAAGTCAGATCGCCTTGATTGAATTACAAAAAAGCACCCCCCCCCCCTGTTTTTTTTTTTTTTAATAACTTTGCGAGTTTAATTTCATGCATAGGTGGTGGTCTTCATTCGATTTGTAAACCCTTGCATATCGGCGAGTAAAGTGCGTTTAGCTTTGAATATGGGGTGGGGGAGATAAGTATAAATCCTGTGAACGTTTATGACGTAATGTAAAAGGTAATCACGTGACACTTCCAAGTAATCCAAGGGCTCGTTGCAAGAGGGCAATTCCACTTCACACTATTTAAACGTCCATCTGCTCACTACGCCACAAACCATCAACTACACACATCGCCATCCCCCGTCAATGAAATATTTTTTGTAAATTGTGCGTGTGCTATCCCGAGTTTCCGGGAAAAAAAAAAAAACCTGTTACCTTCGTTGACACCAACTAACTCCCCTTCAATTGAAAAATCCCGCATAAAGATTCCATTTCAAAACTACAAACATGGCGCATGGAAGAACGATTATCAGAATTGGAATTTTTTTTTTCGCTTTATTTATTTTTTTAAATAATACATCCCGAAAAAACTTTAAAAAAAAACCAGAAAAATCAATGACTGGAGTTTTTTTGTATTCAGCAATTCTTCGAGGAGCATAACAGCAAATATTTTCAAAAATATATTTGAATTGTTTTATATTTTGTATATTTTAAATATATTCAACTACTGTTTTTAATCTTAAACATTTCAAATTTTTCTAAAATCAGTTATAAATGTATCATTATCGGTATACCTTCCCAAATCAGTGTTTCACATTTTTCCCAGTATCCTTCTCCCAGTCCTCGCAGAAGAGCGCGATATTACTAAGATAAAAGTTTGCTAGACGGCCTGGTTGGCCGAGCCGATAGTATGTATACCCGCTTTCCAACCATTGGCATGGATATTTGCTTAATTCTTGCAGAACGGATATCCGCGACTTAACCACATCTTTCAGAAGAGACTTCACTTTCAAAAGCCTATAAGGTACGGAAGTGACCATATGACATCCATTAACGTCAAATGTGAATACCTAACTTAAAGTTAGTTATGAAATGTAAGATCAGAAGTATTTCTAATTTCATGAGGTTTAATCTAGAAATAAGTTTTATTTCCGTATTTCATATTCGTAGAAAAGAACACTGTAATATATGTCTCCACTCATCCTGATTACAGGGGAGAATACTGAAGAAATTTTTTTTTTTTTCAATGTATTGTTTGGTCAGCACAAATGTGTTGACCAAAATAACTTGGCAGGATCTCCGCAGTTTTTAATCGCTCATAGTTATTTTTCGAGGCAGAGTAATCTCATTTAGTAAAAAAAAAAAAAAAAGAAAAAAAAAAGGCCAGAATATAAAATCGTGCTGTATTTCTGACTTCCTGCAACTCTGTTTTGTTATATAGAAATTATTATAAATAAATAAAATGAATCCTGTAATGCTTTTTATTCCAAAGGGAGTATAGTAGGCTGGGAGGATCTTTTTTTACGGTGTCATTTATACAGTTGATTTTTCTGTTCACAGGGTTAAAGACCGAGTTTCGGGGGGGGGGGACATATTTGCTTATGCCAGGAATCGACCAACTCGGGACTTAGGTTTATAAAAAACAAAATCGTACAAAAAAAATTCTTCCAATCTGTGCGATTAAAATCGAACTTTTATAATAGTCTTTCTGTAAGGTAATGGGAGTAAACACCATTTCCATAGGCTACACAAGTATCCCTAATAAAAAGAAATCTTGTATATACAAATTTCTGACAATGTCATGTGGTTCCCAAAGTTAGACAGAGAGGTGTGACTAGTCAGGTCTACAAAGTGGAATGCAACTGTCCCTAAAAATACCAACAGTAAGCAACGTTTACCAATATTTAATGGTAATTTAGTTAGCCAATAAATCGAATTTTTAAACGTATTATAATTGAACAAAGAGATCAAGTTTGTATTCTTTATAATACATTTGAAATTTCGATTAACGATAATTTAATTAGCCAATAAAAGATTAATAACGTCGTCTACTATTGGTATTTTCCAGGAGCAGCTCCATTGCATTTTTGTAACCTGGCTGATCAGGGATTTCCGTAAGGAAATACTTCCTTAGTCCTTTATCGGGTAGCATAATTTACTTGGATAGTTGAGATTTTTGATTCTACTGAGTGAAGCAAGAATGTTCCTGATTATAACATCCTATTGAAAGGATTTTGCATATAATTCTGCTCATGCATCTCCTTAGCGATGATCTGCTTATTCATGTTGGGACGCATTAAATCTACTTAAATATGAATCCGTTTCATTTTGCAGGAGAATAAAATATCCCCCCACACACACACCTAAAAGCAGCTTAAGCTTTTCAAGAAACTTCTAAACATTTTTTTGAAGGCAATGCATCGTGAACGGAACGAAGTGATTCTAGTAAGAAATCCAGAGCACATTAGAAAGGTAGACTAATGTCCACCTGGATTACCACCTGAAATTTAGTACTCAACTTTTGATGTGTACACCGCAAGGCAACCGATATACTTGTCCGGAACAGAACTCCTTAAATTTTGCAATTGGTAGGATTGTTTTTTTATTTGTGCATGATATGTCGACTATTTTGTTCGTACCAACTTTGATTCAAATAATGTGAAATTGGGGAACTTGTACTTTTTACTCCTTGAAGAAATTTGGTTTGCCGTGCCGTGCAATCTGCAAACATTTCACGAAACAGCTGCTTCGTGAAATGTTTGCAGATTGCACATCCATAAATTATGTAATCGTTTTCAGATGGCAGGAAGGAAACGGTTTTCGTGATCTGACTTAAGTCGAGTGCTCCTATTACATAAAGGGCACTTCATGGCCAGACCTGATTTAAAATTCATTGGGGGTGGGTAGGGGAACTAATTTAAAATAAAAAATAATAGAATTAAGTAATGTATGGAGGTTGCAAGAACTGACAGGAATGGAGTGAAGAAAATGTAATGTCCAATCCCGCAGGAAAAATAAGAAAATCAATTTTTCAGAATATTCCCGAATTCTGGAAATTTGTACATGAGGTCTCATACAGAGGTGGCGAAGTTTTCCTTTCAGGAAGCTGTTCTGCGAGATATTCATCTAACAAAACAGGCAAACCGGCTAGAAGAACACAAGCAATTAAAAACATAATACACCGGCTTCATCGCAATTTAAAAATGAACATTTTAAAGGCACCTTTGAAAACAGAAAATTTTTAAGATACCTTGAAAACATAAATTACATTTTTTAAGAAGTCATCAAAATTTCTGTTTCTTTATTTATTTTTTGCTAATTTTCGAGTATATATATATAACTTTTTTTTTTTTTTAGGTTTCTCTATCCATCTCATTAATTATTGAAGGCTTGGATCCTTTTGCCAAATTTTTGAGAGATCAATTTGGCACACTGGGCAACATCATTTGGTCCTCTAATGCACATCTTCAAAAGTAATAAGGGGACATCATTTTAGGTTTCATGTTGAAGGTTTTGATCGCTTTCTGGTTAAGATCATTCCACAAATCCTCAAAAGAAATAAAGTAAAAATGAAAGACAGGCCACGACACAGCAGAACAGTCATCGCATCCTCCATTCCTTACATAAAAGGAACATAACATAAAACAAATGACATCCATGGCCCCTAAAATTGAGAGTACAAAATTTCATACTCATGTAACACTAACTACTACGGACAGAAAAGAAAAGGCAGGGGAAAAAAATAATAATAAGCTTTATATTCACTACCAGAGACAAAGAAATTCTGAATTAGCAGATTATAAATTATTACACACCCTCAAGTGAAATGGAATGATAAGTCTTATTCCATTACCGTTCATCAAAATATGAACGTCTTTCCAAAAAAAAGTGTACGAAATTCTATCCACAATCAATCCAACATAAATAAAATTGATTGCTAAGTATTTTCCATATGTCGGAAGTCATCAAAAATACTTTTTTTTTTCTTTCCATTCAGTTTACATAACAAATGTTTCATTGGGGGGGGGGGGAGTTCTCGCAAAGGTGATTCTTAAATTTATATCTAGACTTAGAAAACCGAACACTTTGTCACCCAACTATTAAAAATTACATACATATATATAATATTGTTTATATTTCGCTTACTATTTATTACCTTAAGCATAAAATAAAACGGGTATAGACCCTTTGGTCGGAAATGGCTTCGTTCACGGGCCAGGCAAACTGGGTTCACGGGCCAGGCAAACTGGCCCGTGAACACACACGGATCTGCAGTCATAAAAAAAATACATACTTAATTCTCTCATTAGGCTCAACTAGTCCTAAGGGACGGTGGAGAAATGGGAGGAACCCCATACGAATAAAAATAAATAAAAAAAAGTTGCATATAAAATTAGCATTATGTTTTCTAAGTGACCTTTTTTGTTGTTGTTGTTATACATCCAAATTTACACAGAATAGCTAAGTCAGAAAATGCGCAAGAATCTTGATTCCTTTTTCTTTTATGTATCGTTTTATTTTATGCTTAAGGTAATAAATAGTAAGCGAAATATAAGCAATATTATATATATATATATATATATATATGAAATGTTTAATGTCCTTTTATCCGATGTAGTTCTTATACTTATGTTTTAATTAGTCACTCACCATACCAAGTTATTAAGGTAGTGAGTGTGAACTATGAAAATGTTTGAAAACGATATCTAAAATAGTTATCACGAAAAAAAAAAAAAAAAAATGTTCCTCACTCATTTCCTACGAATTAATTTTTAATTCATCGAGAAATTTTCCTGTTTTTCCATTTTTGATTGAGATTTCAAACGAAATCCTGCCTAAACTAAATCACTCGATAATAATAAAATAAATGCTCAGTGTTTTATATTTTGAAAATCGAGCATCATTGAATAAAGGTTTTCATTCACGTAAATTTCTTGCTTTTTTTAAGACGACTAATTGGAAATCTAAATTCAGAAAAGTAAAAATACTAAAACTGAAAGAATATGATTAAAAAAATACAGCCTCTGTACTTTATAATAATCATGTGTTTGTGGTAAGCATTTATAAGTATATACCAACCTTTTAAATATTTTAAACCTTCGGCGGCTAGTTCCTTTTTTTTTCTTTTTTTTTTGTTTAACATCAAGCCAGCTATTAAATCCAGAAATTGCCCGCTAACCACATGTAATATTTATGTATATGGGTTAGTGGTATGGTACCATTAAGAGAGAGCACTGGCATTTAATTTCACCCAGGAGGGCTAAGAAGGGGAATAGAACAATATTTGCTCTTCCCATTACCAACATAAAAATTTTATAAAATTTACGCCCCTGACACAGACAGCTGTCTTAACACGATAGATAAATGCTTAGCAAGAATCCGCGATCCAATAAGAATAGAATTTTTCATTCGTTGAGAGTAAATATTTTAAAATTATTTTTTAATCATGAACAAAGCAGAACAGGAGCTATATAATGATTTCAGCTATGTGCGACCGTTTTAAGTTGTAAGAGGTATTTCAATTAGGAAAATTGTTTTACAGGGGAAAATATTTTAATAAAGTATATATGGTTGACCTACTTCGGTACGATAGTCTAAAATAATGTTCACAAGGAGAACAGGATTAAAAAAAAAAAAAAAAAAAAAAGTCGTAATAAGGGTATTTTCAGTTTTCTTTTCCGTGGAAGTAATGCGCGTGGGAGTGCACCGTAAAGAGTTCAACAGGTAAAAATTAAAAGAAAATTGTGTTTATTGGTGCAAAGGATGCTCAAATAAAGAAAAAGAGATAGAGTAGACAGAAAGAAGAGAAAAGAAGCATAAAACGTGTCACTGTACTCATCGTAGCGTTGAGATGAAATGCAAGAACCAAAAGAAATAAGCTGAGGAAGTTACTGACTTTTCTAAATCATCAAATGTATGCGCTGTAATAAACAATTTTTTCCCAATCCGTCGTTTTTCATATTACACAAAATTTACACCGAAAAGAAAATAATTCACTCAGAAATGTTGTTGGACTTCATTGGTTGTTTACTCATGAACAACTGAATTAAACCTTT
This sequence comes from Typopeltis vanoorti, assembly GCF_054136105.1. NCBI lineage: Eukaryota > Metazoa > Arthropoda > Arachnida > Uropygi > Thelyphonidae > Typopeltis > Typopeltis vanoorti. The sequence goes on from NC_143559.1 coordinate 64,777,782, forward strand.
TCTATTAGAAATAGTAAAAGGTTTAATTTATATACGCAGCTTCTCGCATAACCACTACTTCATCATTTATCCCTTCTTATATAAAATGCAGTTTTTCTTTGTATCAAGGATTAGGCATTTGCCTATTCTGGCTTCACTAATCTTTCTGTCTTCCAGCTAATCTCTCCCCCCCCACTCGGTCTATATTTATCCACGTCTTTTGGTAGTCGATATTATGACATCAGATATACGTAAATGCACTTTCCATTTCTCTCTCTCTCTCTCTATATATATATATTCCTTGAGTTTTCCATTTAAATATTCCTTGAGTTTTCCATTTAAATATTCCTTGAGTTTTCCATTTAAATATTCCTTGAGTTTTCCATTTAAATATTCCTTGAGTTTTCCATTTAAACTATACATATTTAACTCTCTCTGTCTCTCTTAAACTCTTCTTTTGTATAGTGTATTCTTTGATTGTTCTAAAAATCTCATTTCTGTTGTCTATTTTACTTTGATCTTTCTTTTTAACAATCCATATTTCTGAACCACATAATAAAGTAGGAATATCCAATATTATAAAAATTTTAACTTGGATTTCTTCATGTTTTCATTTTTATTATTTTTTTATTCAGTGTCCTCTTAATTTTTCCACGGATTTTCTGAAATTTATTTATATTTTACTTCTTTAGATATGCTATCGTGCAACCTAAATACGTGTCCTATTATTTTTTCTCTTATGACTATTTTTGATCTGATATAATCTTTGCCCTTTAAATGCTATGATTTTTGTTTTCCTTTGTGAAATCAATATATATTTGTCACATACACTATATAGCCACGAAGCGCGCGCGCACACACACACACAGAGATGTGTGTGTGTGTGCGCGTGCAACAGAACAGTGGTCTACAAAAGAGAATATCACAACGCAAACTGCGTCGGACTCAGTCATGGATGAGGAAAAGCACAGTATCTACGGAATGAATACGTTTATCCGCAGATAGAATTTAGATTCTTCACGTATTTTAGTGGCGTGCCACAGATTCGCTACAGCATATTGTTCAGTGTGTTATTTATGTGCACTAAATTCGAGCAGACTTTAAAAAAAAATGTCCAGCGTTACCAGGGATATTTCAAGAATGACAAAGAAAAGATACAGCAGTCTTGTGGAGCGTACGAAATGTTGATTTTTTTTTTTTTTAAATCTTCTATTAAAAACAGAGTTTTGTTTAATTCCGCTAAAACTCGTAGCAGTTTCTGGAACTTTCACTCGAGAATAAAACTATCTCTACCCCGTTGCGCGTGCTCATTTCTTTAAGTAACAGCTCACAAAATGCATCTGAAAAAGCAAGTTGTGCTTTCGTTAGCTAAAACAAAGTGTCTAACTGTTACACTAAAGAATTTAAACCTCGTTTGAAACTCACTAAGCATATGAAAGAAATATACTACTATGTTTATAAATGAAATCGCACACTTAAAAGTTCATTCTTCAGAAAATATGCGAGGTGCAGCATAAATAATCCGGGAAAGAACAAGAAACGCGTCTACCGAATCTGGAATATTTCGGATTTCAGTTCAAAGGATGCTTAAATCTGATTTATAAATGAAACAGAATATTCTAATTTCCCAGATCAGAATTTCCCAGATAAGAGCAGAAAAAATACAGTGCTATACACCTGGTTTTCAGACGATGTTTATTTATATATGAATATTGTTTCGAGAGTCAAGCATCCCGACATGTTTTACGGGAAAAACAGACAAGGAGAGAGAGAGTGATGGTGTACCTGGTGGAACTTATGAGTGGCTTCTTGACCACTCATTGATATATGACACAGACTCGCAGCACAAAGCAGCAAATGTGTTGGATGTTCAGACGTCTTCCTTCAGCTGTAACTTCTACTATTATCTAAATCGTCGCAAATGAGGGCATTTTTGGCCATTACTTAGTTTCAACTTGAATCTACATGTTTGTTTTCAAATTAGGGAAGGATCATAAAGTTCATGAAGAAATCTACTAATCTCATGGAATCGAAAACCATGAACAATCAATTATATCAAGTAATTGACTATGGCAGATGTAAGGTTATTCGTATAAGCGTCCAGAAGTTGGTTAACATTCGTGTTACGATAATAAAAATGATTTCCAGAGATCCACATGTCTAGCTCATAAAGTTTGCAACGCATGCCCAAAAAATAAGTTTAGTTTGTGATACATTTTTATGTATCAATATTTCGTGCACCATCCTGTATTTCTTCATTGTTTTGAAATGAATTCAACAAAAACCTTGCTTATTAGATACGGAATAGAAGTTAAACACGTACAGCAACGGATATTGCTACTAAGCATTCATAAGGATTCAATACCCAGGCAATAAAACATCTGTGAAACCTCACAATACGAACGCCACAGAACGTAGGCAGATCCAATGGAGGTTCTTAGAGTGGCCACCAAAATCTCTTTGCAGGGGAGGGGACTTTGTTAATTCACCAAATTGTGATTGTTGTCTCTATGTCAGGATGATTAAGGCTTGATATAACTTTCTATGTATGCTTTCACAGTGCATTCTTCCAAACGGAAGCTCTCTTCTTATTCTCTTTTCAAAGGAAGATTATTTAGATTATCACTTGCAAATAATCAGGGAAAAAAAAAAAAAAACGTTTTGGACTCGTAATTTCATGCTGTATTTCTAAACAAATAAACCAGCGACGCCAGAACAAAATATTTGGAGTTCTCTTCTTCAAATATTTTGTTGGTATTATTTTAATACATATTGTAATATTTCAATAGAAATAAGTAATCTTGGTGTAAAAGTAGTATAATGGTTAATTAACCTAGCAACATTAATTTTCAGTGAAAAAGTGCTAGTCCTTAATTATTATTATCATTATTACATCAATTTCCCGGAGTCACAGTCATCGAGGGAGGGGGGGGGGGGGAATGAAGTTTATACCATTAACAATTACATACATTATTATATAAGAAATATACATTTTATTACACTACAGTGTGAATAAGTATACATATATTACAAAAGTCCACAGACTTACGGAAAATCTCTCCTGCCTCTAACATATATCTCATACCGAAGCTTAAACTCATTCACGCTCTTAACATCCACAGCACTCAGGCAATGCATTCCACTCACCCACCACTCTCCACGTTAAAAAAATACTTCTCACCCTATTACTCATCACTACCTTGCGCAATTTCCAGGGATGGCCTTATCTAATTCTTTCCCCTTCCTTATTTTCCACTATCTGAAAAATCTCTGTCGTATCCATCTCGTAAATATCTCTGTCGTATCCACCTCTAAAAAGCTTAAGCGTCTCAATCATATCATCCCTTCGCCTTCTATCAGCCAAACTTATAGCTAACATTCACCAGTCCTCAAATCATTTTTGTCAACTGATTAGATTTATACTTATTATTGCCAATGGTCTTCAAGACTTTTTTTTCAAAGTTTTTTTTTTTTTTATGGTGGACACTATCCTCATGAAGCTGTTTATTTATACCGATTGACAATATTCGGGCCACAAGTTACAAGCAAATTCAAAATATTTTTCTATGAAGTTTCAAAAATTCTTTTATACTGAAAGCATAAAATATTATTGTACAATAAACGTCTCGGCTAGATTTTTTTTTGTCGATTGGAAAGAAAAAAAAAGGCCATCATTTCGTTTACTGTGATTACTAAATAATATTCCTTAGTAAGACCTAATAAAGGCAAACCTAAATAAATAGCTGCTGCTCCCGATTCAGATGCGTGAGAGAGAGACCACAATAAAATTTGGAGGAAACATCGTGGCCGAGTTCTCGAATAAAATGTTTCATCCTTGGCACGCAATTAGTAGAAGAAGAGAGAATTAAATTAGTAATTTATTATTATCGTCAGATCTCTGTGGGCTCATTCGCTCCGTAACCTTACTTTTTACCTCTCAATAATAACCTTAAGTTCTTTGTCCAGTTTCTCTATTTCTGTCCTTTCAAAACACATTTTGTAAGCCCTACGTGTCTCAGCAATTGATATCCAAATCATATCATCCCCTTCTCTCGGCTCAAATCTATCTTCACCACACACACACACACACACACACACACACACACACACACACACACACACACACACACACACACACACACACACACAAAGTCTTTGGAACAGGCATATCAACCATATAATCTTTGCATTACCAGAGATAATGTACACTAGTATAACTGAAAAAACTATCACACCAATTAAAAAGCAGCTAATATTTTCGCCAGATCAATACGGTATATACGACTGAAATTTTGTGACGGATGGAAGTTGATCCCTATCATTTGATAGAAGGATCACGTCAGATTATAAAATCGTAACTTCAATAGTGCGAGAAGGCATTTACTTTATTATACTAATTAAAAACTGTATTTAATGTAATAAGTTTATTTAACACAACTGCACTCATATCTGCAGCCGAAGTCATAAATTACCTACATGGTAGATTATCTTTATAGAAGGCATGTCAAACTCGTTTACCTCCAAGGGCCACATTAAGAATTATACATCATGCCGCGGACCACAACAGAAAAAAAATCTCGAAATAAAGAGGAAACAGATTTTTTAATATTAACATTAGAGTACATAAGTACAAAATACAACCATGTTACAAAAATACATATAAAATATAAAATTTACATATTTAAATAATGAAATCTTCAAAATTTGGTTCAATTTGTTGAGCTGTAGTTATTTTCAATATTGCGCATGCTCGTCTGTTAATTTTGATCTTTCCGCAGTTTTATTATTCTTTAAAGTTGAAAATAGTTGTTCGCATAAATATGTGCTACCGAACATAGATAAAATACGCCTAATTGCACATAACACATTGGGGTAACGATCGACTGATAAATAATTATAGAACTTTGAAATTCCAACATTCATATATTTTTTGTTTCAATACGGAATCACACTGAATTTCGATTAATTCCAACTGTAAATTGTCATCAACAGTTTCAACATCAGTCGATAGAGGAGAAATGAAGCTGATTGTCATATTTCTTAAAATCTTCTTTCGAATTCATTTTCTAATAACGTAATTTGATTGTCATATTCTGCAAATTTCAATTTCGTTGATTTTTGTAATAATGACTGCCAGCATTCAAAATGGGATAAAATTTCTTCTTTAATTTGTTTTTGCCAAAGTAATAATTTCTGTTTAAAAATGTTAATATTGTCAAATAACATGGTAACTACTTGATGTTTGCCTTGTAGCTTAAGATTAAGTTGACTAAGGCGACTTGTAATGTCAACTGAAAAAGCCAGGTTCTTTATCCATTGATCATTTTTTAATATTTCACATTCATAATTTTTCGATTCTAAAAAAAATGGTAATTTCGTCCAGCAATTAGAAGAATCGTTTAAAAACTTTAAAAAACGTTTTTAAAAACTTTATGGCTGGAAAGCCATTTAATTTCTGTATAATAAGGTAGATCGCTATATTCACTTTCTATATCTTCTAGAAAGTTACTAAATTGGCGATGGCGATCGGCGAAGCGAATATAATTTACAACTTTACTGACATTTTTTAGGACATGTCCAATATTTAAAACTTTGGAGCAGTGTTTGTTGATGAATAATGCAATGAAAATTATTATTACCTTGTTCTTTGCATTTTTCATTTAAATTTGTAACAACTCCTTTAACAACACCAGTCATGGCAGGAGCACCATCAGTTGCAAGACAAACTAGCTTTTTTTAAAGGTAAATTGTATTCATTCAAAACTTCCATAAGGACGTCAAAAATATCAACTCCAGTGGTTGTATCGTGCATAGGAATAATTTCTAGAAGTTGTTCGCTAACTTCTAAGTTCATATCATATCCACGAATAAAAACAGCCAGCTGAGCGATATTCCGTAATCTGTACTTTCGTCAGTTGCAAGGTCTGAAATGCTGGAATTATTGATTCCTTAAGTTGATTCCTTAAGTTCCCGGTTATATCATCAATTCTGCTAGCAATAGTATTTCGAGATAAGCTTATATTTTGAAATGTCTTTAATTGATCAGGACACAACACTTCAACTGCTTTAATAATACATTCGCAAATAAATTCCTCTTCAGTGAATGGTTTTGACTTGCTTGCAATTAAATGTGATAACAAATAACTGGTTTTTACCGTAGCTCTATTATCTTCGATAGGTTTAGTAAAATACACTTTGTTGATTTTGAAGTGTCAACTTTAATTCTGACAATTTTTCTTCACGAAGTTTCGCAACACATTTGTCATAGTTTTCTTTACGATTTGTATCGTAATGCCTTTTAATATTATATTCTTTGCAAACTGCAATAGACTTTCTACATATCAGGAATAATTTTTTTCCCCCTTCAATACAAAAATATTGTAACTCCCATTTTTCTTGAAAACTACGGTGTTCTTCTTCAGTTAATCGTTTTTCACTCATTGAAGGTTTCGACATTATTTTTATAAATTCTTTATTAATTATAAAGAAAACACTACACTTTCTTACGACTTGAAAATTGCTAACGGCTAGCCTCCGATTGCTGTGGTCAGCGGATGTAGCCGCATACGAAGACGTGCTCGTTAAAATTCGATATTTATGCAGTGGTGTAAAAAGATTTTTTTGAAATGACAAATAGAACATTATATCCTTTAGAAATTGCAGAGTAGTTTAGCGTATAAAATAATCTTAAGCGGAAATGATAATTTTTTAAATACGTTTATTTAATTCGGTGTTGTCAAAATAACCATATTGGTTACAAAGTTTGGCGGGCCGCGTGTTTGACATGCCTGTTTTATAGTATGATATAGTTTACCATTTGCGTAAATACTGAATTAGTTAACGATCAAGGGTATTTCCATGTCTGTGTACTGAGCTAGAAGAGTTCTTATGAGAGGATTGAATACTCTGTTACAGAGGAAATAGTTTTACAGTAAGGATCCATAATTTCTTTCTCCAGGGCTTCCACTGTCTAGCACACAATGAATGATTTGTCTCAATGTGAAAATATGCATGAGTAATAGTGGAGAAGTAACGGAATTCATCGACTAGACTCTAGTCACTAGAGTATGGCTGCTGAGAAACGATGTGAAACATATGCTCGTTTTCATATTTACTTAAACGAGCAGAGATATAGTTTGAAGTCAATCCATATTAGTTTGAAAGAGAAAAACTTTAGTGCAAACTTTATCTGCTTTGGCTTGATTCTTGGAACAAGCGTATTCTTGTTAAATTCATTACATAACGCAAATATGCTGGCCTCGTTGGCTGAGTGGTTGGCATATCCGTTCTCCACCTAACAGACTGCAATTCAAATCTCGCCGTGGGCATGGATGTTTGTATCTTCGGGGGGGGGGGGGAGAATAGAGACCCTAAGTGGCTTATATAGTTATTTATTTAATAAAAAAATCTTAGGTTTACAACCTTTTGTGAGCGGGAGTAACATTTAAAATAAAAAAAAAAATTTTTTTAGGTTCTTTACTTTGTAACATTGAGTTTTACTAACAGTTTACATACATACATACAATGTATGTATATAGATGTTTTTTTTTTCTTCTTTTTCTTTATATGCATATATAAGTTAATGCGTGAATGTGTAACGAACTAATTCCGTTGATGGAAAGTTCCACTTGTGGAAAGTTCGTGAAGGTGCATCCTGTTGCTACCACTAGCTTGTTATTTAACTATTCTGGTTCTAGTGACCTGTTTCTTAGTAAATTAAATCTTGGCCAATGTATGTTAGCCAAGACCGACAACCTGAACTCTACAATCTGCCATGTGCTAAATTGTACAGTTCCGGTTGGCTGATGAGGGAAGAAATACAGCTTAGCATGGCCTGCCTGATTTATCTTTGTAGAGACAGCTTTGCTATACTATTTCTGTGCAACATGGAGCACAAGCCTAGAAAGCTGGGTTACTGTGGATGTTTAAGGTGTTATTTATTTATTTTCATGTGTTTGTTGTGAAGAGGTTTTTAAAGCCTTTGTTCTAATTTGCTAAATTGTTTCTCGTGTATAAGATAAAAAAAAAACTTTAAATCATCTAATTTTTCTCGCTTTATCCATCTCACTTAACTGGTTGAGTGAAACTTAGAAAAGAGGCCACTCTAATGCATTTTAGTTGATTCCACTTATGACTGGGGTATTCAGGCATACCCCAGTTATACAACTCGTTAGGTTCCAGACCACTGTCGTATAGTGAATCACTTCCTTCCTCTCACTTGTAGGTATATGTAATGGTTTAAATAACATTTTTAAGCAGTTAAATTATGTCTATAAATGATGTAAATAAAGCATTCATTTATGTCAGATACGCAACGAAAGAGTTATTCTGTACAGCTTGGCTTAAGAGAAAACAACCAGTCTGGCTATCAGCTACACTGCAAATTTTTTCCATGTCAGTAATAAGATTAGTCCGTTTTCGGATAACTGTAGCATTAACCAGTGCAGTACTTTTCACTTTATCTTTGTTCTTAACAACTGTAACAACAACAGTGCGAGGTACGTTGTGCCTGAGGCCTATCTCAGGGTTCGATACACCATCATCATCACCAAATATAATAATTTTAATTTTAGTATCTAATGTAAATAGGTTTACGCATCTTCTTCTTCCACTGGAAGCAACAGCACCCTTACCTTGGATTTTATCAACCGTTATTAACAACGATAGACTAAAATGACGGTTAATAAACAGTTTATAATTCAAAGCGAAACACCAAAAGACAGAGATGTGGTGAACAACGACGTCATAAATAAAATGAGTTCATGAATATTGAGCGTGGGTTGATTTCATAGTAGTGACGTCGCTAAAACCGTCGAGTGAGCGAATGCAGCGTCGTATAAACGGACACTGGTCGAAATTGAAAAGAGTCGTATGAACGGATCGTCGCAAGGCAGGGTATTACTGTATCAGGATTTCTTATTTCGTAGAGATAAAATCCAGTAACAAATGACATCCGATCTCAGTTTATCGACAAAAACTTATTTTAGTATTATTAACTAACTGGATAGTAATTTGTTTGCTCATACTATCCTCATTGCTTTGTAAATGCTAGTGTATATGTGTGTGTGCAAAGCATTGTATTTTGCATATTGCATCGAAACGAGAAAAAAAAAGAAAGCAGACGTTTTCTTCGTATTACGCTTCCTACACAACTGTGATATAAAAGTTTTTACTTTTTGAAAGCTTTTATTCTAATTTCATTTTTAAAGCCTTATATTCTACTCTGTTTAATTGTTGGGGTTCGAGCGAAAGCAATATCCAAAATTATTGTATTTAATAGGGGGAAAAAAAAAAAAAACTTTAACCCGACCATTTAGTAAGGTGAATTATAAAATAAGGAATAAAAAATATTAAATGGAAACATTTTTCATTCGGTAGAAAAGCCCCATCTTAAAAGGCTAATTATGGCTTATTACAAGTATGAATAAGTGATTTGTCATCATTAAAGAACTCCAGAGAAAGGAAACTGGTCGGTTCTCTAAATCGATTATCAGGAGGGAAGAAGAAGAAGAAGAAAATAAATCCTTTAACTCAATTTTATTCCCCAAAGGAGATTGCGAGGAGTTGCTTTAATCCTAACATTTAGAACTTGGTGGCTAGCCAGACTCCATCCTTCTCCCGATAGACAGTTCAGTTTAATAGCTACCGGTGATTTCAAAATCTTCAGAGAAAAGACAACCGCCACCATTCCGTGATCCTAAAACCCTGACTTATTGTTTGTAAGTATGTTCTTTGGACAAATTTTTCCGAGTTACGACATTAAAAGCCGAACTTCCAGGGAAAAAAATAATAAAAAAATAAATAAATTTGCTTATCTATGAGAAAGAACGACTAACTCAAAATGTCTGAATCCTCTAAACCAGTGCTTCCCAAACTTCTGGATGTCAGTGTCCCCTTTGGAAAAATTAAAATATTTCACGGCCCCCCTCGAAAAAAAATCGTAATACTGTATAGACATATATTATTATAATATTTATTGTATTTATATTCGATACAAAACATACACAGCGAATATTGCAAAAATCAAATGCAAATATTACATTTTTAGCATCTTACATGCTAAACGTGTGATATGGCACATTATCTCATATTTTATATAGATAGATATCTTGTTATTGTACATTTGCAGTACAAGCACACGAAACGTAAAACGATTAGAAATAAAGAAAGAATTAAAAACATAAAAGAAGTTTAATAACAATTTAATGTGATGGATGTGTTTCAATACCGCTACACCAATATCAGGCGAAATATTGAAACTGCAATTCTTAGATTTCTGCTTTGAAATTAAACTTATACGAATAAGCATATATTTACTAATATTCATTAAGCGCCGAAATACGCAGGAAACAAAATTTGTGAACCAACACTAATGTGTGATTTTTTCCATTAAAATATAAAAAATAACAAAAAAGAAATAATAAATAATAAAAATTAAATACGTTTCTTTTAAGATAAAAAAAAATGTACTTAGTCTTAAAAGATTTTAAATTTGTTTTCATTATTTCACGCCCTCCCCCCCGAACAAAACCTACGGCCCACAGTTTGGGAAGCGCTGCTCTAAACAACTAGAATCAAACTTCTAGCAGTGCTTCTTAATATGTAGCATTATGAAAACCAGAAGGTTTCTAAAAAAAAAATATATATATATATATACATGCACAATTATTTTTAATATATATTATTAAAAAAGAACCTCAAATGAAGGATCTGCAATGTCTTAAACTATACTACTGAGTATTAACAAAAGATATTTAACAGTCGTTTAAGTATTAATTTTCATAAAGATGTTGGAGAAACTGCAAAAATTACAGAAGATCACTTAGCTTATAATCAATTCTTATTATTATTAATGTATATGACACTCCCACTGCAGCTCAGACTCATCGCGGGAGGTCACTCTACGCTATCCCACAACACTTCATGATTCACCATACATAATACACCGTTTAGACTACAGTATCTGTGCACATTACACAGTATTTCTGTGTAATATTGTGTAATAGTTGGAGTTAATCGTGTGTGTTCTCCTGGCCGGTTTGTTGTTTAAGGGAAAGAAAATCCTGCTATTCCAGAAGAAAATAAATTACTACCTCCGAATGAGATCAGCTACCTGACCTTCAACTGAAGAAGTCCATTTAAAGATTCCATTCGTTATAACGAGAATAGAATTCATCTTTTTCATTCAGAAAGCGCATGTCCTGTCGTTCTTTCAAAGTGTCCTACGGAGGCGCCACATCACCTCAAGTTGGAAACAAGACGCTGCTCTATATGGCTTACAGCAATGTTTTTCAAACTGCGGGTCGTTAGTGGGATGTGACCAACATTTTTTTTTGTAATGAAATATAATATAAAATGTCCAAATGTATCTAGCAAATTTTAGCTTTAACATGTAACACGCTTTTCCCTTCAAGAGGGAACTCTCTTGACGCTATATTATATCCCTTCGGGCGCATTTTTACAAAGTGATAGTTTGAATGTTTTTGATTAAATTTTACTTGTAAAATTAGTATTATCTTAATGTATAGTGTCTGTGGGAACGGAGTTGTTTATCATTATGCAGAGTCAGATCGTTTTCATTCCAATGTCCCCAGTTTGCACTAATTGTCACTATATAAATACAGGGTGTCCCAAAATTCACGCAAGAAGTAATTTTGATAGAAAACACAGGTTTTTAATTAAAAATTGTAATTTCTTATTGATTCATAAAGTATACAGTATAGGGTTATGCATGGAATAGCATATCGGGTAAATGGCCTCAACGGCTTTGCTGGCACATACGCACTCTTTTGTCGAAATTTTCCATGACCGTTTTGCATAAATGTGGCTGAATTTCGTTGATACAGAGCTCAATTTCCTCCTTCAAGGCGTGGGTGGTCGTGGGCTTGTTGGCATAAACCTTAGACTTCAAAAAACCCCAAAGAAAGAAGTCCAACGGTGTAAGTCACATGATCTGGGCGGCCAATTCTGATCACCAAAACGGGAAATTACACGACCAGGAAATGACTCATGCAGTAATTGAATTGTTTCTCGGGCTGTATGGCATGTGGCACCGTCTTGTCGAAACAACATGTCGTCCACATCCATATCTTGCAATTTAGGCACAAAAAACTGGATTATCATGTCGCGATAGCGAGCACCATTAACTGTTATTGCCTTACCAGCCGCATTTTCGAAGAAGAATGGACCGATGATGCCTCCAGCCCAAAATCCGCACCAAACAGTGACACGTTGTGGATGCATTTGTTTCTCAACAATCACTCGTGAATTTTCTGAACCCCAAATGCGACAATTTTGTCGATTAACAAAGCCATCAAGATGAAAATGAGCCTCATCGCTGAAGATGATTTTGTTCGAAAAATAAGCATCCACCTGTTGTTGTTCCATAATCCATTCAACGAACTCTCTTCGCTGTGTGTGGTCAGTAGGCTTCAGTTCTTGAGTCAATTGAACTTTGTAAGCATAAAGATGCAAATCTTTCGTGAGAATACGCTGTAGAGAGCTTCTCGAAATGCCTAATTCAAGACCACGGTGCCGAATTGATGTTCCTGGACTCTCAGCAACACTCTCACGAACTGCTTCGATGTTTTCTGTTGAACGACTTGTTGAAGGACGGCCAGACTGTATAAGATCACTAATTGATCCAGTTTCCTTGAATTTTTTAATTAATCTTTTCACAGTTGATGAAGTTAAATCACTATTCCGACCATATTTTGTACGAAAATTGCGAACTGTAGCTGCCAAACCTTCATTATTTTTAAAATATTGCTCAACAATGAAAATGCGTTGTTCTTTCGTGTAGCGCTCCATTTTTAATAACCCTGAACTGTCAGCTGTCACGCTGTCTTTTTTTTTCTCGTTGGCAACACATTGCCGCACAAATGGTGCTAAATTTAAATTTTGCGTGAATTTTGGGACACCCTTTATATATATTAATTAAAGATACCAAGAAATTTTATACTAAGCAAAACAAAGTTTTGCGCGTGAAATATATTCACGTCTGAGCTACTGTATCTTCTTCTTGGCTTGACGTATTAGGCAGTTATTTGCCTGTAACGTTTTCAAGGGTTAAAAAGTCTTCTGCCCATCTCCTCCTGGGTCTTCCTCTTAATCGGTGTCCCTTTGGTTTATATTTACAAGTAATATTTGGCCATCTGTCCTCATTCATTCTTTCTATGTGGTTTTTTTTCAGTTCTTTCTACAGTTTGTGATGTCTTCTGTTATGTTAATTATGAATAACTGTTTTCTTATTTCTTCATTTCTTATCTTGTCTATTCTTTTATAGCCTGCGAGCGGTCTTAGGAACTTCATTTCAGCAGCTTCTACTTGTCTTTTATCTCGTTTTCTCCAAGTCCATGTTTCACTGCCATATTTCAGAATTGGTTTGGCTATTATTTTATATAGTTTTATTTGGGTTCTTCTAGACATCTGTGTACTGAAGTGTCTGTTCAAAGTTCCGATGACTGCTAGGAATTTTTGCTTTTTATATGCAATGTCGATTTCTCCATTGGAGCTTATGTAATTTCCTAGATATTTAAATTTGTCCACTTGTTCTATTCCTTTGTTGTGGATGACTAGTTTGCATCTTTTAATTTCTTTACCTTGAAATGCTATTGATTTTGTTTTATTTATTGAGATTTTTATGTCATACTGTTCTATTGTTTTGTTCAATACGTGTAAATTTTTCTGTAATTGGTCTTCATTTTCAGCAAAAATAACTTGATCGAATCAATAAAGAAGGCTGGTTAATTCTTTATTTCCTATGATTTTGTTTTTCCTCCATTCTCTTGAAAATTTTTCCATATATATATATATATATATATATATATTGAAAAGTATTGGTGATAATCCACTTCCTTGAATAAGACCTCTATTGGATTTAATTTTTTCGGTTGTTTCATTATTAATTTTAATTTTGGTATAGCTTTCTTCCATTATATTTGCTATTGCTTTTGTGGTTTGAGGTGGAGCTTTCAATTAGAACAGTATATTGATTAATTTTGTTCTGTTGATTTGATAATATGCTTACATGATAATATGAATATGAAATATGATATGATAATATGATAAAGTCATGATAATTAGCAGGAAAGCGATATCTTTGAAGTTATACGAAAACTATTTTTGTCTTCTTGGCTCTTCCTATATTGTTGCTAAGTGAAATTATTGTAACGTCTTGGGTTCAATAATTTTTCCTAATGCGGGACCTGAGTTGGAATCCAGATATAAGACATGAAGAATTATTAAAAGGCTGAGTTGCGGGTCTCATACGAAGGTGGAACGTTTTCCCTTCCGGAAAATGATTTTTACTCCCAGAAGAACATAAGCAGTTTACAGATGTAATATACTGACCTCTCACAGTTTCACTTGCTTTGAATGCAGATTCAAAACGGCCCACAGTCCTAACTGTAGCTAAATAATCTCGCATATGTTATTCATTAGCACTGTTTTTATGAACTTAGCAACTAGTTGCATGGTAATCTTATCTTATTCGTGGCCACTACAAACAAGTGACGGACTCACACTGGCAGATGAAATTCATCTTCTACCTAAAGACATTCGCAAATATTCAGGTAGAAGATGAATTTCATCTGGCAATGTGAGTTTATCACATAAATGTTCATGTATATGAATATTCGTGTTCACAAATATTCATATACACAGAGGTACAAATTAAGGATACAGCAGACGTAATGATGCAAATTCGTGATGACTAAGTTGAGAGAGAGAGAGAGACGCATTACCAGCTATACTGGACATTGGCCTACTATTAGTTTCGAGCCATGCTGGGTGCAACTAGAACGGTATGTGATTCTAGTGTTCAAAAAATGTGCATTTCATAAAAAAAAATAATAAAATAAAAAAAATAAAAAGATAAAATGGTTATTTTTCGGATTCTGAATAATCGTTATATATATATATAAACTTTCCTGGACTTTAAATTCATTTAATTTATAATTTTCTAAAACACTGTTTATTTAGTCATTACGTTAATATAAATAAAGAAAATATAAATATAAATGTTAATATAAATGAGAAAATAAAGAAACCATCCATTATATGTTTTCCACTTTGAGGGAAAAAAAATCTTTATGCAACCCTAAAAAGAATAGAACCATTTTCGAAATTACGACTCTAGTTTCTTCAATGCCTAGCTTTACTTCAATGAGGCCTAAAATTCTTCTTTGACCAAAGATGGATTTTTCAAATGAACTCACTTGAACTCAATTTGTTCACTATTCACTACGCTGTTCCATTGCGATATATATATATATATATATATATGCATGCTCCAAATGAAATGATGAACCGGGAACGATCAAGTTAAGGTTTGCAAGGTCATGAAGTCCTGCGCGATGGCATTTTGAAATGACTTACGTGAAATGGGGGGGGGGGAGCATATGAAACCCGAGAGAGTGAAAAAGTCATGCAGCTAATATTACACTAATATTAGCTAATATTAGTGTAATATCAGCTAATATTAGCTAATAATACACGTGTTCATATGCATAACATTTCTACTAGATATGTGTTAATATAAGATAATATGCACTCTAAGGTAAGAAGCACTCTTATGTGAAGGACTTCATTGATGCATATATGGCACGTAAGTCGAATTAGATATATACACACACACAGCACTTTCCACGTATCGCCAAAGATGTTTATGCTTTCGTCCCACCGTAAAAAAAGGTGAAATTGGTATCAAAAGCAGGGAAATAACAGCGTGCTGCTTATTGTCGTCGGTTTCAAATCGCTTACCAACCAAGTGTTTCTTCAGTGGCCCAAAGATAGAAATCATTGGGCGCAAGAAAAGACCCGTGCATTGAGTGGTGGTCCAGAAACTCCCAGTTGTGGCACCGTAATCACTCGCGTGTGTGTGTGTGTGTGTGTGTGTGTGTGTGTGTGTGTGTGTACAGCACGCATTATAACGGCATTACACCAAATTCAAATCTATTTCCGTAACATACCATTTGTTCGTACACTTCTATCAATTGCCAATGAATTCCTGCTAGTGCGATACATTAAACAATAGCAGCAAACAGAATGCCATTTGGGCATTCTGTTACTACCATTTCTTCACTGGTAAAAACTGTTTACCAGTGAAAAAACGAACACAGTTTATTTGTTACGATTATTAATAAACAAACAAAACATTTTAAGCCGTCAAGATTTAACCCTTAATTAATTAAACCAAGAAATATTTGTTCGTGGTTTCTGTTGTATGAGACACGGATATATGCAGTCAGTCATGCGATGATAATACAGAAGGCACTTGGCCTATTTATTTATTTGAAGAGACTAAAAACGGTAAGCAGTCGACTGTAACATTGGTAGCTTTTCGTTGATGTTTCGAAAAGTTCAAAAGACGTACTAAATTTCACAGCTTCAGTTCACACCACCGTGGAAGAGATTACCAACATCAGAGCAGATTAGACCACTAACTGTGAAGGTGTTAGTTTACGGATTTGTAATTATTTTTTATTTTAGAAATTTGCAGCATTTCTTTCGGAAAACACTACTGAATTTTTTTAAAAAACATCCATCAGTTGGGTGATTTATTTTAAATATGTTTTATTTATTTATTTAATTGATTTATTTAAATTTTAAATAAATAAAATCATGGTAAATTATTTTAGAAATTCTCAAGTTTTTCTTATTCGTTATTAATTTTTTTAAAAATTCATATATACTTGTTTTTCGCATTCCACTTCGCAGACCCTTACTCAGTCATGGCCCTCAAAGTAGGTTATTCCATTTAACTCTACACACCTCTTAAGAGAGTTTGTGTATTCTAATATTCTCTAATAGACGACGAATCTAAGGTATTTCTCACCAAAAAAAGATTTATAAATTTCTAGGGTAGAATGGAAACAGTGTTTGATTTCTTCTTGCACTAAGAATTTTGATGTAAATGTCTATTCCTGTAACTTGGTTAAAGTCACTGCTCATCTACTTCAAAGGCTGCGGATTCTATGTTGGAACTCGACAACCAATTCTTTGAATAGTGATGTTGTCATCAAATATCAAATCTTATTTCCTTCAATGTCAAACTTTTGCTAAAAAAAGTAGAAAGTCACAGATCTCGAGAATATGGGAAAACAAATTCGTGCCATTCTTGCCAGTAGTTCCTGCACAGAGAAAATAAAATGAGAAGCACATTAGCTGTAATTCTTCGCAAGTTCAGACCTTGTGTTAAATTTCTTTAGCCTAATCCAAATGGAATTTGCCATACAACTGTTTGTTGTCATAAGCAAGTTCCTTGATCCATTTAATTTTCATCCATTCTTCTCGTCCATGGACGCCCACCAACATTCGGTAATCAACCGATGTGACATTTTGGGGAAGTGATTTTAGAAAACTATATCAAATGCTTGAGTTCAGCTCAATATTTCCTCTGAAATATTGAGTAGAACTTTAATATAGTGGAATTTTACATAGTAGAAGTTACAACATTGAAATAAACAGTGAATGGTCTAGATTTCTCCATTTAGCAGGAAGAACTTTGTAATAAATCATTAGTGCTATTTGTCGTGCCGTCTGGAAACGTTTTGATCACATTCGAATGTTCAGAATATTTGAACGATATTCTCGACATTCAACATTTATCACGTTGAATATCACTCTTTCATCGGCACTATTGAGACTATATGTATCATGACCTCTATTCTGGAAGTGCTTTCTGCTTGGATGAGAAAATGTAATTCAAAAAATATTTAGACTAGGAAGTGAGATTTATATCTTAAGACAGGGGTTCTCAACCTTTTCCAGTGGCGTACCACTATATTTAATTCAAGATATTAGATGTACCAGTAAGGCAGTGGCTCACGTACCACCAGTGGTACACGTACCATAGGTTGAGAATCCCTGTCTTAAGACATATTTAGAGTACAACGATGTAGTGCCTTGTGCTAAATCCAAGCTTCACTGCTTTGTTGTAAACTACAGATTTCCCAAGAGGGTAGGGACGTGTTGTTGATACAAAACTTTTTGTTTTAAATGGGATAAGGAGAAACATTTTTAAAATCTTTCGTTTATTGACGTAGTTTACTTGTTATTCATGTAGAATGGCAAGCAAACTGCCATCCATGAATTCTACATGGCAAGCTTGGCAAGTTGACTTGTCATCCATGAATTCTGCATGGAAAACGTGTTACAGAATGAGGGAAAACTGAAGAAAAGGAATTTCGTGCTCGTAGAAGCAAATAGAAAATGTCTAATCTGCACTTTTATGATTTCGACACTGAAACAGTTTTTGTTTATTAATGTTGCATTTATGAATCGCTATCCAAGTGACAAAAGTGAGTCACGCAACAACTGGAACATTTCATTTTCCGTCATGCAATTCATATAATACTGCAATACTGATTTTCCTTCTAAAAGTAATAACGTGAGATCGATGTTACAGACAAAAACAACACCGATCTTAAATGATCAGCTTAAAGCTAAGAACGTTCAACAGCAGATTGGTTCGTAAACTCCCTCAGAAGCTTCCAAGCTTCCATAAACTTAGGAAAATTATTTGTGGTATGTAAAACATCCATAGGGGAAAAGAGGGATGAAACATGATCATATTTGCTCCTCAAAACATAACAAGACCAGTAATTCAGCACTTTCTTCCAAACTCGTTACCGTTGGAGCGACAAACATTCGCCATCCATGTTTTATTAACGTTTCAGCTACAAACTCACTGATTTAATTGTCAATTCAATCAGTCTTCCATTCTTTTGAAAATTTCATGAATACTTCTCAAATTGAAGTTATTTAAATCAAATAATGGCAAATTTCCTTTCCCTCCTCTCGGTTAAATCATCACAATACCAGTATTTGTCCTAAAACCTGTTATGTACGGTATGACTGTCAAAAATAAATAAATAAATAAATAAAATACATATATATATATATTTTTTTTCCCAGTTCAGTCGCTGAAATCGTAGGCCTTATGGGAAAAGAAACACAGGTTTTCAAAGCACAAACGTTAGCTCCAAATAATTTTCAAATATGGAAAAGAATCGATCTCTAGTCTTTTTTTTTTTAATAGTTTTTATGAACAAAGACTTGTTAGTTCAAGTCCTAATAAAGTGTTACGTTTACGATAAAAGAAATATAAACAGTTAACAGATTATCGCCATTCGTACACGAAGATTTGAGATTTAGTAGTTTTATTATGCCAGCAAAGGGATGTGACCGATGCTAATTCTTTCACACATCGGGGAACATAAAACCTGTTAGATTTTAGTCAATCATTAGTGTTTTCAAGGTACAAGTTGAAATAACGATGACAAAGCAAAACTGGGCTGTATTCTCTAACAGGTTTTATGATGAAAAATGTGCAAAACGCGGATTCAACTAGTGGGGTAGGGGACCTCAATAAAGATAAGGACCATGAGTATAAAAGCTTAGCTAAAGATCCTGGGCAACTCCTGTTTCCTTATGCATCCAAACCATAACAGCATGATTTAGCCCTGTTAACATTACAGTGTTAGAATTAGAAAGTCTCGAGGGAAAAGAAGCGTGAGTGGGGATGGGGGGACCGAGCTAGAAGCTGTGGAGTTTGTTTTGCTAGAACTAAAGAACAGCAGCAGATAGTTGCAAACTTGAAAATTTAACGACGTACTAATATTTACATTTTTACCTTTTTTTTTGCAATTCATATTTCATTTAACTAACAAACAGGTCTTGTTTCAAGCACGTCGTATACTGTTTTATAACTAAAAACACTGAACTGAATAAACAAAAATCATATCGTTTGCACAGTAATTTCTCATCGTCTGCTTCGCTACCAAACAAGCAACAGCATGTATAAGATATATCTAACACAAATATGTAACCGTTTATTAGTTGATGTCTTTCCTTCCGCTTGTAGGTCAGAGTTCATGCATTGACCAACCTCCAGTTAAAAATTATAAAAATCGGTCACGGAGAGGGTACTAGTCGGCGCTATTCAACAAACAAAGCTGATTCAAAACCATGAAGAAAAACTTGGCGACACAGTGACAAGTGTGAGTAATCATTCTAACATTTGGTTAAATGCAGTAACAGACAAGTCAGTGTGCTATGATTTTTTTTTTTTTTTTAAGCATGTCTGATGAAACTGGAGAAGAAATATTAATTTCAACAAACAGCTAAGAATCTTCAACTATTCGTTCTTTTTACTATGAGATTTTTACATGCAAAATCACTGGTAGTATTATTTACATTGATGAAGAACTCGATTACTGTCTTGATTAATTTAATATTTAGCCGTTAAATAAGGCGTTAAGATTTTTCCCCCTTTTCCCCCACGTTTCCTATTCAACAAGCTCGCGAATTATTTCAGAAACTTTTAGGAACGGTTTTTTTTCCTCCCTCCGTGATGTGGATGATAAATATTTGCGATGTAGTTAGTCAGGTTCAACTATTTTTTAATGAAACAAGTTACGTTGCTCTACTATTGTATTGTTTTTTTGGGTTGATAAGCCCAGCATTATCTCTTCCCGTGTGGTTTGGCACAGACATTGTTTTACCCATGTTTGGCCTTGCAGTCTACACATATCGACCTATCCGGATTGTTGACGTAAGCTGCCACAACCACCCTGCTCAACCGTAGGTGGAGAACAAGGCAACTTGGTTAGTGGGTCAGACTTCAGCGACATCGACCCACTTCTACACGCTTAGATGCACTTGTTTAACCGCGAAAACTACTGATATGTTAAATCGGTTTCGACTTTTCTACACGGTGTGACTGTTGTTGTTTATTGTGAAATGCAGACCAATAAATTGGTTCACAGGATTAGTTCACTCTCCTCAGTACGTTTTATCGTTACTTTTATTCTTTCAAGGACTGCGAATGAGCAACTTCCTCAAGTATTACGCAAGAATAGGTGATTACACATATATGCGACAGGTGACAAACACTAATTTTTTTTTTAAGCCCTTAATACTGATTTTATAAAACATACTGAAGAACACAAAATCAAACTATATAAAGAGTATGTAAGTTAGGAAATAACTGTACGCCAGTGACCCATTGCCGATGCGGATGTTATTAGCGTATTCACTTCCTTGAGAAGCTAAGAATTAAACTGATGTTAAAAAAAAAAAAAAAAAAAAAACTGGAAATTGTGCTAACAGCACTGTACAATAATTGTTATGCATATGCAGGAACAAACACAACTAAGTACGATATTTATGGGTTTCGATTTCCAAAATAATTTCTATATCTCAGCTGTCATTCTCACCGAACATTCTTGGAACCTGGGCCAACTTTTGCCACGATCTGGGACAGCATTCCATCAATTATACAAAAAACTTTTTTTGCTGTTGAAATCTTCAGTGATTAATTTTGTAACTGTGATTTTGTAATTAATTTTATATCAAAATAAAAATTTCCTACATTAGTAGGAAAAGCTTTTATTTCATGAAATATCAATCTTCTATTTTTATTTTTTAAATTTTGAATTTAAAAAATGCAAAAGTCAACACAAAGGGGTGGCTAAAATTTTTTGTTATATTTTTAGATATCTATATCTTTAGATATAGATATCTAATATCTTTAGATATTTTGCTTCACAAAATGAATAGGTTAGATGCCTATTAGATTATTTTCCCCCGTCCGTATTCATTATTTCTCTCATTTTTAACTTAAATTTGGTAAAAATCTCAAATACTAAATTTCAATTTTTTTTTTTTAAATCCAATAAAAAATTATCTAATATTGAAATCAAAACCACTTTTTATTGGCGAAATTTGGCAAATTGTTTCCATATGATACAAAGTAAAAGTTCGGTTTTTACTTTATGTAATTTAACAAAATTATTTAGGTTCTTTACTAAAATTTGTCAAGTCATGTCAGTTTTGGTTTGAATTCGTTTAGTGTCAAAATCATGATTCGAAACAATGTGAAATTGTATGTCACAATTAACGATAGCATACGGTGAACTATACAAGAATGCTATTGTGAAATGTACATTTTTTAAAATTATTTTCTTGGCTCATTTCCATACTTGTTTAGCCTAATTTTCCTAAGGCGAAAATGTGTTTATCAGATCACTAAGTGAACTGACAGACTCATACATGCTTATTTTCGAAACCGAGAAGTTCTAGTTAAATATGACACTAGAGGTCATCTCAACATCATGTATGTATGCAACATGGTGACAAAACGAATTCGTGAGATGAATCTGAATTAGCAAAAAGGCCTCATGCTAGTTTTTATCTAAATCATATTTTGATTATTACGACTGCCGTACAATCACGGGTATTTTATGAAGTGCAAATATAATTTATGATCCAAGTTATGATTGGTTCTCTTCCTAATTCAGTTCAAGAATAACTTGCAAATCTGACTACAGGTGTGTGTGTGTGTGTGTGTGTGTGTGTGTGTGTGTGTGTGTGTGTGTGTGTGTGTGTGTGTGTGTGTGTGTGTGTGTGTGCGCGCGCGCACACTACACACACACACACATACTACTATACACACACATATATATATATATATATGTAAAAAGTATTTTACCTTGGGTATAATAAATGTTAAAGATATCACATCACACATCTCCTCAAGGAGATGGACTGCACATTAAGGGTAAATATTAAGAATAGTGATCAGAGCTTATTCTACTTTTACCATAAGTTGCCTTGACTTGCACTACTTTGAGGGTCAGCTAGACTTCCAATACGTGCAGGCGCAAACTTGACTTGTTTGTCTGTTTGATTACTTGGGAAATGGAGTAATAACCAGGTTTAATAACCTGCATTAATATATATATATACCAGTCTGTATATATATATATATATATATATATATATATAGTAGACTGGTAATCAAAATAACATTTAGGGGGAAATATATTAGCATTATTATTATTATCATATTTTTGACAAATAGAAATGAGATTAATAAAAAAAAGAAAGTTGCCTACTTAACCAAACTGTATAGTGAGCCCAAGAATATCACACATTGCCACTGATTATTACGATGGTTGGCGGCGCTCTATGCGCGGTGGTCAGTGAAAACATGGCAGACCACGAACTACAGGAGAGATGGGAAAAAGGCATTAATACTAAGCAATATGGATACTGGTTAAACAAGTTTATATACATTTGATGAATAAACTGCTCTTAAAAAACATTTAAATTAAAAAAATTAAAATATACTTCGAAAATACTATATTTTACTTACCAGCTAATAATTTTAGAATCACGTGGTTAGTCTTATGTCTAAGTGTATATTTTTGTTCTGTGTAAACTATGTTTTTCTAACTTCTCTGCGAGATGAAAAACCCGAGTTGACACAGAAAACTCCTTTACCTACAGTTGAAAAGCCATTTCTTCACGTCCTAGAGGGATTCGAACTCGCATCTTTCCTATCAAACAGCTTAGTAGATAAGTGAGCCAGGGAAGCTCTCAGCAGCTATTAGAGTATAAAATAGGAATTTCAAGCAGATGTTGTGCAGAAATTACTTTAAAAAAAAAAGAAAAGAAAAGAAAAGCTTAAGTTTACTTAATGTGTGGCTCCACACGCTCGTCCAGAGCACGCTTTCACAAACATCCATGTCCACGTTGGTGCTCGAATCCACGACATTGACTGGAGAGTTGGTATGCTATCCACTTAGCCAATCAGGCAGTCTTGTAACTTCGCAAAAGACAAATGCTTTATTACAACGAATCACGATTTATTAAAAAGTATCACGACATAATATTTTTAAGACAAGCTTAATCGTATCCTAATTATTTTTATTTTTTATGTCAATTCTATCCACGAAAGGCTGTGAACGTACAGCACATTTTGATACTGTGGTGGACTAAGGGTTAGATAATCCGAAACCCTACTGCAGAGAACAAATATGAAACTTTTCAAGTCCACAAAGAATGGTGGTCTCATTGGATGATGAACATCATCAGGTGGTAGCACCTAATATTTCCGTATATTTTTGCCACACAAAAATTTCTCAACTCTCTTGAGTATATCTAATAAAAGTGCAAGGATATTGTATGCATATTGTGAAGGCCGTAGCTATTTGAATTACAACCTAAGCAATAAGGGTACTAGTTCAGTGTATTATGTCTTTAACTGCGTATGTCCTTCTAGTCGGGGTGCATGTTTTGCTGTATGAAAAATCTGAGAGAAAAATCTGCCCGCCGACGTCTGAGACCGGCTAACTTATCTTCAACCGAGAAGTGCTTCTAAACTATCTAAACGGTTCCGACTATTAAAGGATGCTGGAGGTGCACATGATTCTCCTTTTAAAAAATGTATATATAAAAAAGACTTTGGGCCACGGAACCCTCAGTTATATATATATATATTTTTTTTTTTTATATTTCTACCTACAGTATCATCCCATTAGTACTCTGGATGGGTTAAGGGATAGATAATCCGGCTCCTTTGTTCTAGAGACCAAACATGGAACTTTATTGAAGTCACTTCCAGGTCTCCAGTAAGCAAGATACTGGCAAATTTTATCGCCCATGTAAGCGATAAAATTCTTTTACCACCTAATACGAACCAACCTTAACAAAGATGACAAGACAATTTAACTTGGTTCACTGCTTTGGTTTCAAATCTAGCACGATACTTAAATCACCTCGTTCAGTGGTTGAAAATGGTTGCATTTATAATATTAATTCTATTGAAATAATGTGTTTTCATTTTTCATTCAATAAATCACTTTTCATTTTATGAAGTGATTTGTTCTCCCGTTATGTTTTTGTTGCGTAATCTGCAATGATTTCAAATAAGTAAAACAGTAGTAGAAAAATTTTGATAAATTCAACCGAAGCAGTATTTTTCAACGATAAACAGCCACGCCTTTTGCGATATCAATAATGTTCATAATGAATAATCATATTTATGGATGCGGTATGAATGAGTCCTAGTCAAAGCAAAACAAAACTTCCTTAAAATGTTGCCGACCTAAGTACTTGCAATAAACTGAATTTACTGCAAGTCAAGGTCACGATCTTAAGTTTCTTATCGAATATCTTGCTTTGCTTCATTACCGATGGCAAGCCAAGCAAAAATGCATTATTAAAATGGAAAATGTCTCATATGGTTCAATATTACTAAATAGTATTTTATTAATCCAGAATGCAGCATGAAGTACGTGACCAAATCAAGAAACGAAGAATGACAATGGAAGGAGGGTGGGAGCAAGAAAGAAAAACATAATTTTTTTCAGAGCGCAAAGCAAAACTTGGTTCAGTTAGGAATTTGTACGCATTTTTTTCTTTGTAAATTATGTACAATTCCTAATAATAATCTGTGGTACTTGGTGGTGGTTTTCCCTTTCAGTCGTTTTCCGACCCTGAGTGACTTTGCAGGCATTATTGCCCACAAAGTATTTTAGGTGAGATTTTTTACAGGGTAATTCACCATTACCCCCCCCCCCCCAATTTTATCCAGACTCGGAACCGGCATATGGCTGGGACGTATTCATGACTGTAATCCATATGTGTTCAAGGGGGCCGGTTTCCCTGTTCTGGAGGACGAAAAAACCAAGCTTCTGGGTGAATTCCCCCCACCTCCGTATGAAACCGGCTAACTCACTTTTAGTCGAAAGAGACCAGATAAAGGTTCCCACGTCACCGACAGGAATCGAACCCAGGTCTTTACGACCAAAGGGCTTTGTCTATACTGACTGAGTTACGGAGACTCTACCTGTGGTACTTACAGGCCCTTTAAGGACCACGACCTACCTAGATTGGCTTTCATAACCATAAATTTAAGATAAGATGCCTAAATATATATATATATATATATATATTCTTGTGTGTTCTCCTGGGTGTGGGTTGCCTGGTTGCAGTATGATAAATCAGGGTTGGTGGGAGGACAAATCCTCCACCTCCGTATGAGACCAGCTAACTCAATTTCAGTTGAAAAGCTCTGATAAAGGTTCTCCTACTAGATGAGATTCGGGTCTTTCCCACCAAATGGATTTGTCGAAATCGACCATACTAAGGAGGCTTTATGTGCAATTCCTAATATAAAATGCGTTCAACCTCAGGACGCAAAGTCAAGAAATGAAAAGGATATAAACTTTTTTTTTTTTTTTTAATTATAGCTCATGGTCTGTGTTAGCAAATGCTATAACTTCTGACTGTCCCACTCCCCAAAAGTACAGATAAAAATTTGGAGTGGCATCAGGAAAGCCTTTGAACTAAATTATTGCTTAAGTCATGAATAATGTCGTTTTTATACAACCGAGCTGGACTTAAAATAATGTATAATGTTTTAGAGAAATTCATTAAAAAATGTATATCTAAATAGTGGTAACTGCGCTGTGATATGAAGAATAAACATTTGTAAAGAAGTTGAAATATATAATATTTTCAATAAGAAGCACTGCCTCAGCTATGGAGACAATGCTTCTTATAAACAACATTAATAAACATAATACGCTAGCAATATAATTTTGTATATGATTTCAGTTTAAAGGATAAA
The DNA here is from genome assembly GCF_054136105.1 of Typopeltis vanoorti. NCBI lineage: Eukaryota > Metazoa > Arthropoda > Arachnida > Uropygi > Thelyphonidae > Typopeltis > Typopeltis vanoorti. The sequence continues at coordinate 64,804,183 of NC_143559.1, forward strand.
ATGATCACATGAAAGTTATGTAGGTCATTAGGTCATCACATTAAATTGTGGTGAAAAATGTTTCAGTTTAGTAACAAAACCATAAACCAGAACACAATAAGCCGCAAAACAAGTCGCCCAGGTTTGTCAGTTTTGTGGGCTCGTATCCTCAGTTACTTACGTTGTACCCAAGTCAACAATACGTTCTATACCTAACTTTCTTAAAAATTCTTTGCATCGACAAATAGCATTCAGTAAATTGCAAGAGTTCGCCAGTTAAGCTAAAACTTTCCCCCTATACTGGACTATATGTAAGAAAAATCTGGGATAAAAAAAAAATAATAAAATCTCTCACCCCCGACTCTATACTGTTCTACCAAAATGGTCATAAACAAATATTAGTAATGATCCGACTTAAACTAAATTTAGATTCCCCGATTGAGAGACAAAAACATATGCAACACAATCATCCTCCAGACCTCTTCTGGACCCCATCTCTCGATAATTTGTATTGGCGTTCCGCATCCCCACTCCCATCGTTGGCCCTACTAGTGCTTACATTTTCTCAGAAACACACAGACAGAATCTAAAAACGGACATTTTTGTTGAAGTTTATAGTCCAACCACTTACTCTCTCTCTCTCTCTCTCTCTCTCTCTCTCTCTATTTATGGAAACAGAGCAGATTCCTATTCCATATTTATATCGCTAAAGGATTCTTTGGTTCTTAACTGCATTCTGTTTATACAACTTATGCCCTTGTAACACTCTGCATGTTTCGGTTCTGGACCCCGAACATATTCTAGTCTGCTTTACGAGATTTGCGTGGCACAGTATCTTTCTTGTAACATGCCATATTATGAATAGGTTTGTCCTCTCTTTCATTTTTTTTTTAGTGTTTGTTTCTGTGTTTTCTAATATTAGATTTTTGTTAACTTTCTATTTTTAACAAACTACACGCACGAATCCAATGGGGTGGGATGCTGGTAAGTCAAAGACATCGTCCAAATAAACTTCTTATTGCTTGAAAACACTATACAATGCGCAATATCATACTCTAGAGTCTAGACAGCCTGAAATAAAAGGCAAAGTGGTTTCATAATATTCCTAACCTGTGATAATATGACAAGTTTCCTTTTCAGGACATCAACATCTAAACAACGTAATTTCAGTAACATCTGTGACGATGTCATAGTTGTGAAATATATTAGCTAATCTGCGCTTTTCTACATACATCCTTGGGACAGTGTTGATTTTTTTAAACTGTTTATTTTCATTTACCACTTTCCACATTTATATACAAATTTACACGAGGGGATGGGGGGGGGGAATATATTTTGCAATCTCTAGAAAGGGTCTCTTACGCGTACTATAACCTTCTATAACAGTTTCTTCTTTGCTTCAGGGAAGGGCGTAAAATGTAAAATTAGAAGTAGGTTAGGCAGGAAAAAAAAAAACTAACTGTAACACATTCAGAGAAAAACGTCGTACTAGTTTGTTACTTTAAGGAAACTGCAATTTCAACATTTCTCGTCAGCGTATCTCTAGCTGATGCAACAAATACCAATCATATGAAACCTATTCTGATTTTAACCTATTCTAATTAATTCAAATACCATTTCAGTGCTGTATTCCGAGTGTTCGCATAACACTAGGTTTTTGGAGATACTTAAACTTATTCGAATAAATATACGAAGTCACATATTAGTGGTTCATGCCGATATTTTATTAGAAAGTTTCATCACCTTTTCGCTTCGGGAATACCGGATAATCTGTTTATACTAGTGGTAAAAAGAAGAACAAGTAAGTACCGCAAATCAATTCGCTTAATAGACAACAAAAAGAGAGGTACTCATAGAAATCGGAGAAACTTGTTAGACCTCCAAGATAGGAAACCTCCAATAGGAAAAGGATGGGAACCTACAGCATGTTAGTGCTGTGAGTGAGCTAAAGATTAAATAAGCCGCAATCATTTTTAAATACCAAACAGTTTTCTTTATATGCAGGTTTCAAGCCTTCAATAACTTGGTGTGTGGCACAAGACGATGAAAATCATGTATTATGCATTTGGTATTAGAAACGTCTATGCCGTAGATGAGTTCAAAATCCAAGTATAGTAGGCAGTATCAAGGGTTAGGTAAAAAGAAGAAATAAAAATGTTGATTTCTTGGAAATGGATGGAGCCTGTTCCACAAGATAGCGATAACCGAATGAATATCGACAGTAGTTTGAAATAAGAAATCTCACACCGGATATAATAACTCCTACCTGTTACATCCCTTAAGTATTCGTAAATGTTCAGACTACTCTTGATCAGTATTTCCTACAAATATAAATCAGATGTTAATTTCGTCTTCCTATCTTTTCCGCATTCCAATCATTCATGTCATTAGTTAGGGTGGACAACCAACCTTTCTTACATGAGATTTCCATTAAAAATAAAGACAAGTAACTGAATAAGTGTTATATTCATTTAAAAAAGAAATTCTTGTATTTGATCCGCAAGCTCCAACGGTTTTGCTTTCGTGATCGGAACGTTAGCACAGCATCTTCCAGGATATTTCACAGTTATTCCTGTAACTCTGAGAAGGAAATGTCAAGAAGCGGAACTACAGCATCCACTTCGAACTACATGAATTCGTTTTAGTGTTGGTAATCGTTAACTGAAATATGTATCTGTTAGTTTAATTTGGTTCTGATTATTTTTGCGTAAATATAATTTGAGAATACTGTCTTATAGAAAATGTCTCCTTTGGCTGCTTGAGATCATTTAATTCTAGGTGTATATTCTAACTAAAGATCTGCATATAAACATGAACATACATTCTATATTTATTCCAACTTACTAACAGCTACATGAGAAAATTTTGCTTCAGGCATTCAAACAGGAGCTTATGGATTAGCCTACATCAAAATAAAAATACGAACTTACCACACATACATCTTATTAACACGATTTGGCAATGTTAAATATGCTTCTGAAACGGCAATAAAACTTTTATTGGAAACATTTGATTGCGGTTTTTAAGAAAGATGTATCGGTAATTCCTTTCAGAGGTTTGGTTTCATTAACGGGCCGAAATAGTTTCACTGCACTTATTTCTCTCTTTCGCTTCCTGGATAATTTAACAAACGTCCCTCCCAGTCTGTCTGTAACTGAAGTTGTCGATCCGGTTTTCGGCTATTGCTAGTATCAGTTAGGTGCCGCAGTGTCTAGTCAAGAAAGAGTGTGTGCGTGCCTGTGTATGTGTTGATTGTAAATATGGGGCATTCCCCGAGGAGGAGGGGGAGAAAAAAAACCCTCTAGCAGCGGTAAATAGTCGAACAATATACGTGTCACAAGGTACTGACGTCATCGGAATCTTAGTAGTTGATTTACCTGAAATAAACTCAAATATTACAAGTGAAATTTTAACTATGTTAAGAAACATAAAATAAAATAATAGTAATAAATGAATAAATAACTCTCTCTTGACGTTATTATCTTCGCTTACATACGTAGACATGGAGGCCAACGAACTAGGGTATTTTCTACGAAGACGTTCAGGTAAATAGGACATGTTACACTGTTCGATATAATATGGCCTGGAATGAACTACGTTCGCTTGCTCCAATGCTATTTCCACGTTTTTTTTTTTTTTAATTATTATTTTTTTTAAAGTTTGCCATTAACATAAGTGAAAATCTAGAGAATATATTTTTTCATTGTATGTACGCATTTTCACCACAATACAACATAAACGGAAAGCATGACTTTCAACAACGGGTGGGCTCTTAGTTCTTTATTTAAAAACTCCTCTATTCCGCGGGTTAGCTGAGCTCCCGCGAACTGGGTCAGTGATTATTGATTAGATTCCAACTTACTGCGATGCGCCCTTTGACTGGAAAAACTTGAGTTCGATTCTCGTCATAAGTCATAACTGGTGTTTTCAATAAAGATGAGTCAGTCGATCTGGAAGTAACGGGGTTTTTCATCCTGCATTGAAGCAAATCGGCCAGAGAACACATGCAGTTAACAGAAGGGGGGGGGGGAATAAAAAACTAGGTGGTGGGCAACAGATGGTGTGTTGAGGATTGCACGGTGTGTAGATGGTGAATTAAGTAGTTAGCCGGTGGGTTGTTAATGCCCTCACTTGATGAGTCTTTCGACTCCTTAAAGATATCACGTAATATTAATAATAATAATTATTATTTTATTTTTTTATTATGTTTACAAGAATTGCTAAGAAGACATCACTTTACGCTTTCATCAAGCTAAGGATTTTGGCGACTCTTACTGTTTTTCAGAAGCCAAACTATCAACTTCAAAGCTTCTATTTCTCGTACCAAGAAAAGCTGTCTTTTATTTTATATATATTTATAATTAAATCCAATTACAGCTCCACATACTACATAATTTTATTTACAGTGCCTATTTATTTACATATAGTACTTATCTTCTTATAAAATAAGAAGATAATTACTACGTTTGTTGGTTCGGGTTCAGACTGCATCTCCATTTATTCTTAAAGGAACTTACCGTTCATTTAATGTCTTTTCTTCTTCCTTCATGAAGAGTCTCTTCATTCATCGTTCGGTTCCTTGTTGATTTTATAATATAAAATTACTTGGGAATTTTATTTATTTATTTTTATTTTATCCAATCTAGTTCAGCTAACTATTTTCCGTATGTCACAGCTGATCTAATAAATCTTATAACTCGTTTTTATTGGCTTAGTTTCAATAATAATAATGTTTATGTTTCATATTAAAGCATTTAAACAGCTTAATAATATCTTGGATGCTTTCTACTACTGGTCTGACTTCCATTTCTATCGTCCGGAAATCAGAGTTCTATTTCAGATTTTCTGGTTTCGATTTGCGAACCGCTTTTCGAGCATATTTCATTCGCTAAATAGAATCTCTGTGCATGTTTTAAATTGCCCTCAAATGTTCTTCCTGCTCTTAACGAAAAAGGGAAAATGATAGGATTAAAATAAAACATTTGGATTGTTTAGAATCAGCGATGAGGAGACTAAGGCCGCGATGCGTCAGTGGGTTGTATCAATTGCGTGCTAGAACTGTTTTGTCTGTTTTTGCAAAAGGGAAAAAAAAAAAAAAATCCACTTTCTCTAGCTATACGACTAAGTTTCATTTAAATTACATACAACTAAGTACTGCAACTACGATTAAGTAGAAGGATATCTTTAACAAATAAATATAAAATACACGCTTACGATAGAGTAGTTTATGAAACAGTATCGAGATAATTAATAGCACGTTATTATCGCATCAATGAAATCGCACAGATTAGTGTGATCACATTGTGTGTGTGTGTGGGGGGGGGAGACTGAGAAAGCTTCACCAGATTTCCAGTACAGTGTGGATAAGAAAAACATCCATTTATATCACTAACATGGGATAAAATGCAGGCAGATCTCTAAAGTTAAGATTTTGCCATTTTTAATTTGAGAAAAAAACTTTTTCTTTCTAAGCGATCTCTAAGCAGGTAATACGAATAATGTTTTATTGGTACGCGAGGCCAACACGAATGTGATCTTAGTGTAGGATTGTCTAGTCAAGTCATTGGTGACCCATAGAGGTACTGTTAATATTCGTCCAACTAGAACAGGGTTTAGAATTAATGACCACTAGTCAATGATAGAGAGTTAATTTATTTTCCATTATCTTGTCTTCCAAAGGAAGTAAGGCAAACAACCAGGACAGTTCCTGCTCCATTACTATTCAGAGTGTAAGTGATCGTCAACTCCGAAATGTTTCAAAAGTTTTACATAGCAAACCTTCATCCAACGAAAACAAGATAAACAAACAAAAAAAAAAAGTAAATAAGAGTACTGAAAGAGAAGAAAGACATACTACACGTTCTATTGCTTCAGGGGATATAAACAGCACTCAACGACAGAAATCTTTACTTCCCTTTACCCCCCCCCCCCCCCTCTTCAAATAAAATTAAATTTTGGTGAGTGTTATGTGCCTATTCAGTAGCACATAATACTTAACGTTGTAATGTAGCATTCAATGACCATGACTATACAGTGTATACTTTCAGAGAATTCAACAATTAAAATATAAGCCAAGATACTCAATTGATAAAGGTTAATAAAAAAATACGGCGATGCTATTTCTTCAAATATGATAAATTCAACAAAAAGAGCAGGCGTTGAAAGGGCTCAGTCAAAATATGCGAACGTTCCTAAAAAAGCAAAAATTTAATTTCTATAAATCTTATAATTTCGTATAAAATAATAAATATAGTCTTTCTTCCTTCAAAGTAATTGCTATATTTTGCTTTTTATTTTATTGTTTAATCACAGTCATGATCAACTGTGGGAGTGGGAAGGATTAGGATCTTAAGTTTTCAAGCTTCAGAAAGTCATGACTCGAATAATATAAGTTGCTTGTTCGTACAGTATAATAATAATCTATCTGCAAAAAGAGCTTGTAATAGGAAATAGTGATGGTTATAAATAGTATTCCAACTAATGGACAGTTTTACACAGCGATCTAGTCAAAAATCTACAGTCCTCATTGGAGTGCTCAACCTGTTTTAACGGACGGATGAGGAAACCCCTCCCCCCCCCACACACACACACGACAACAACAGGAGACAGTTTTACTGCTCGACAATTCAGAAGGTCTAATACTTACTAATTCGCGAGAATTATTGCGAATAATGATTTTTTGCAAAATAGAAAATACTAATCGCGACACCAATGAAGACGCAGTGCTTCAATCACCGCATCCAAAGACGGGAATTTTGATGCAGTTTGCTTTGTGTGAAGAATCACTTGGCTCTTGGTGTTTATTACAGGCCGGTAGAAACTCATTAAAGGTATTTTCAGAGAGAGAGAGAGAAAGAAAGAAAAGGAAGAAGGGAGGGAGATAGAACTTATAAGAATTACATATCTAAAGCAATTTAACATAAATAAAAACACTGAATTACTAGCGAATATAGAGTAGAACTTTTCGGTCATGCATTGTACAAGTTATTTTGGATTCCCAGAAAAATAAAAAAAGATTTCAATGATGGCAGATTCAACAACTCAAGTACAACGACAAACGACACTCTTGTAGACAATTTCCCATCATTGTTTTCCTGCGAACTCCACGACTACGATTTCGGTCACAGCCTTACCGTGGATCCAAAACCGCCGTGGTAGTACACGATAAACAAGTCGTTGGCAAGACATGAACAGAATAAAACGTGAATGAGTACACCTCAACAGGAAACTGTTTATCTGCGTGCAGATCATATTGCGAAAGTAAAATAAAAACTGAATGAATGGTAATAATGAAGTCAATGCTATTGTTTGAGCTAGAAAAGATCCTGGTCGCAATCCAGTTTTCAATAATCTAAATGGAATCTCATTCTTCATAATGGGTTTCTGTAGAATAAAGCGTAAATGGGAACATGATTAAAAAAAAAAAAGAAAAAAAGCATGACATTTCTTGAAATCAATAAACATTAAATAAATTTGTACGGGCGAACGAGGAAAATGTAATACATGTACATAACCGTAGATCGACAGCGTAAGTGTGAGAAATGTGAAAACCCATTATGAAATAGATAGTTATGTGATATTTTAATTCAGACTACTTTCTGTGATTATGTCGAAACTGATTCTAATGTCTATAGAGAATCAATCAAAAATAAGGTTAAAAATAGGATTTTTGCACTAGTTACTGCAACAAATTTTGAGACAAGTGATTTATTGCGATCTTATTTCTATCTCTGCCAAGATACCGACTTCAGTGGGGAGAGGGGCTCATCTTTCATGGATTTTTTATTCTTTAATATAAGTTCTTTAATATAAGAACTTTCCACACAAAACGATTTGAAAATCTACATGCGTGATTACGTGTTAACCGACATCCTTCTTTAAAGACAAACTTGTTAATACAGTATTACCACAAATCTCCAATAAGCAAGGCAACGCTGTCACACTGAGCGATAAAAATTATCAACTATCCTAATAATTGCTTTTAAATTCCCGCTGTTTCGGAATTTACAGAATGGTAAATCTGAGAAGGCACTTAGTCACTGAATAATGTAAATCTAGATTTCAAGAAATTACTAAATGAAGAATTGGACGGTAGCAAAAGAAATCGGATATCAATCACGGAACCCTGTAGGCCTTTTTGGAATACTTAATCACCTTGTTGACAATTGGGTGATAAACTGGAACCACTGAGCTGAAAGTGTAGTCAGTGGGATCCGTCGGCTCTCAAGCAGATTACTTTTGCAAACCAAACGAGAAGTTTAAGAGTTGTTCTTAATGGCAAACTTACTCGGCTGAAATAAACTCTCATTGGATGCATTATGCAACTTGAACTTGTCAGAAGCACGCCTGGCAATCTCCATTTTATCAAGAAAACGTTACATTTAAGTAAGGATGTAACGATTTCTTGATAAAATGGAGATTGCCGGGTGTGCTTCTTATGTGTCATTCATCCAATCGTATTGCGAGTGGATGAATCGCATTTCCAAGTGGATTTAGTACAATAACTGTGGCACCATACACATCTGAGTAGGCCTGGTAAGAAAAATGGAATGAAACAGTATTCTCATTAGCTAGCTTCCCCATTGCATAAGTGCGTCAAATAATGAGAATTCTTAAGCCGAAATAGATTTGGGGTTCTTTACAGACGAGCATGTCGTCACGCTCGTTTTACAGGGAAATGAGAGAATAGACATCTTCAAGCAACTTTACAGGTGAATCACGGGCACCATTTTTTTTTTTTTTTTTTTTTTGGTTGGTATCGAATCCTTTGGTTGGAAAAGCTCTAGGTTGAATCCACTACGGCGCGAAGAACTCGTTTTTTTTTTTTTTATTATTTTATTTTATTTATTTATTTTTTTTTTTAGCTGAAGGTGAGGTAGCTGGTCTCACAATAAGGTGGAAGGGTTTTTTTCTCCCGGAATATCGGGTTTTTTCATCCCGCAAAACAAGCAAATTGGTCACAAGAACACGCACAAATTGCAGATCTCCCAGACTTAGTCGTTCTGGCGACCGTAATTTCAAACGTCCGAAACACCCCCCCCCACCCCCAATTCCCCACGGTAATCCCAAACATGAGAGGTTGCTCACTATATTAATACTGCAACGAGATCAATTAATACACGTGCCCACTAATTCTTTCCATTTACTAGAAAAAGCGAATAGTTTGTGATCGAAAAGAAACTAGACTTGTTGATATCAGATTTGAAAATTTATAGATTTTACTTTTTATGAAATACGAGAGGTATTTGTTATTTTTGTATTGTGAAATGAATTCAGAATGGGTGGCGGTCGATAGGTGCGCGCGCGTCTTAACAGATTTCAAGACTAGTAGTGGGAGAGATGGGGGAATATTGATAACGATATCGAAAATGAACATAGAAGAAACAACGTCGCTGTTAATAGAATGCCATGAATCGATGCTAGGAAAACAACCTGATTGTTTTCTTCAACACTGAGTTACTCTTGGAGGAGTAACTCCAATATATTTCAGAGGATTTCAAAAAAAAAAAAAAAAAAGAAAGAAATAAAAGGAGGGGAGGGGGAATCTTCTTTACACAACAACCACTTGTTTGATTCACGGTGTGTAACTGTTTGTTAAGTATTCATTTTAATCAGAGCATTTCATGTGTTATATGTTCAAGTGGTTTTCCGACAGAATTTTTAAAGCCATTTCTCTTTTCTACCTGCAAAACCGTGACTACCTCATTTTGTCTGCTCATTTGCGTGTATGACCTTGAAATGTAACTATGTTTAAGGAATCACGTTATTCTTAGATACTCTGATTCTTTTCCCCCCCTTCTTTCCCAATGCCTAAAATAAAGTGCGCAGGCCTTGGGCTTTGGAAAAATTAACAGAGCGAGTTAGACAGAGAGAATGACTCTTTTGCCAAAAATATATTATTAATGATTGTAAAGCTTACTTTGATGGAAACTAATGTACAGAAAAGCAGGCATATTCTTCATCTGTGGGTGGATGGATGTAAGTGGGTGAGAGACAGTTTAATGCATCTTGACAGGGAGAGTTAAAACAATATAGAGAAAGGCGTCTTTCTTTGGATTTTGAAACAGATAATTAGTTAAATATAATACACAATGAAATGCTTCAAAAAAAAAAAAAGATTACAAAATGTTCATAAACTATCTTTGCTATTAGAAACAAAAAAATAAAACTTAAGGGCAACTGTGAAACTCAAACCTTGTGTGTTTTTGATGACGTAAAAATCTGATAAAATAAAAAATAATTAATTATATGAAGAGCCAATGGCTTCAATTCGGCGACATGAACTTATTTAAGTTAAGGGATATTGCATCCCATATTGTTTCTTAGCCGAATATAGAACCTATATAAAGTTCGGCGATTCCAAGCGTAAGCAAATACCTAGAAAGCAGCACCTGATCCATTTAGGTAATTCGGCATGAAACTCTTTGAGTTTCTTATTCGGCTAAGAAACAATATGGAATGCAATATCGCTTAACTTAAATAAAAAAATAATGGTAACTTAAAGTGTACTAGAAAGAGTTCCAATCTTGAATCAATATTATGTGGAATTGGATAATAGGCATACATATTGAATTGGAATAGTTCACATCGGCGCAAAAAAAAAAAAAAAAGAGACGACTTATGAATTCAAGTATTTTATGGAACAAGTTATTTATATCACTGAACCTACAGAATGTTGTGAAGATAATGCCGAAACAATGCAATAGGGATAATTAGCAGATCATCCACGAATCAGCAGTTTCGCACACTGCGGATATGTTATTACTAACTAAGATCGATAAACAGAATAGTGGCAGTTATATTTGAAATTAAAAATAAAATAACTCTTTAATAACGTCAATAGACATCGAATCAGAATAACATTTTTTAAACCTTTGAAATCGGCTACTATTTTAAGCAGCTGATTTTAAAGTTTTTTTTATTTTTTAAATATAATTATCGCAGCGGTATCAACGATGGATACTGGGTTGACACCTGGTTCGAATCCGGCCTAGGACGGCAAGAACCTTAATAAAGGTTCTAGAACATCATAAGCGTCATTTAAAACTGAAGGTGTTAGTTGGTCTCATACGGGGATGGCAGTTTTTTCCTTCAGGAAACTCGGTTTTTCATGAAGAAAAATCAGCAAACAGAGATAAATTCAGAAGGATGAAAAACCAACAAACCTCATACGGAGATGCTATAGCTAAACTAAACTAACTTCTGGCTGATGAATGTGCATAACTTGTTGTTTCGTTTCGAATCATTTTGCCAAATTTCATCACTAAAAATAGTCTAATTCAAAAAACCAAAATTGAGTGACGACAAGACAATTTTTAGTAAATATCCATATGCCAAAATTTATTAAATTCTGTCTAGGTAAGAGTGGAGTTATTACTTTTATCCTTTGGAATAATTTTATCAAAATGTGCCACTAAAAATGCTTTAATAGAACCATAACTAAAACGAATCAATTATTACAGTAAAAAAGAAAAAAAAGTCATGATATCCATCAAAATAAATCTAATAGGTGTTGATACATTTTACAAAACGCATCACCCTTCTTGAGATAACAAATTAAAAAAAATAAAACTAGTTTAGAAAAAAAAAATAATTATCGCAGGAACAAATTTTTAAATATTTCAATGAGGCACAGTTTCCATTAAGATATTTCCATGAACAGACATTCCGAATTTTTCCAATTTCTTTGTAAAATACGAATACCAATCAACACCTGCTCCTACTCCAATTTCATCCAAGTAGCTTTTCCCCTCTAATTATTAATTTTCTCTATACTCGTCCTTTGAGCATATTGTCTTCAAATGTTTCCTGGAGCATCTACCTACAGATATTCAAATCTAATTTCCGCACGCAATGTACCAAATGATTGTTTCTCCTTTTAACATTATCCTTAAATGTAATACAAACGAAATCCAATAATGGTTAACCTGTTCTGTGTACTTCTGTCTTGTTAAACAATAAACTAGTTATAATTAGTTTGTCACGTACTGTTAGTTTTTTGAAGACCGTGGAAAAACCGGTCAACTGAAAGAATTTCACGATAGAAATTCAGAGCATCAGTCCGACCTAGTCAAGAATAACACTGAAAGGGGATGCTGTGAAGTCTACGACATCATAACGATGAATGCACAGCTTACGAAATTAATGCTTTGAAGTTTACAAAGCAATTCGTTGTACATGATCTCTATCATTAATGGAGATTATGAAGAACTGGGTTATTCTGGGGGAAAAAAAAAAGGATAACATCATAGAAACAGATAGCTCTGAGGGAGCACGTACTTGAACACATTAAAGGTGGTATTATATCAGCTTACTCTAAACTAGCTATTTCTTTTGTGTAGCACGTAAAACTATGCATTTATGCTGTAAGTTATTAGAGGCTAAAAGAGTAGATGTTTTCACACATATACAAGGAAGAGGATATTTGCCCGCATTTCAAGGCTTCTCAAGGTCAAATGACTCGGGCAGTTCAATGTTCTCATTTCGATGACGTCAAAATTAAGAGGTCATTGGCAAGCCACTGAACTCGACGCGTGCTTGAGTGCAATGAATTATACTGGACAATAGGTCAGTAGAAGAATGAGCTTTATATAAAATAAGAAATTGGTTATTTTTGTCTCGATTAAGTATCTAGTTCTTGATGTCTAAAATTGGGTGATAAGCTACGACATATTTTGAATAAAGTTTATGTATTTATTTTTTCATGTTCAAAATGCGTAGGCTGATTTTACATTTAGAAATATTGTTAGAAACATTACATTAAATTCATCATTGCTGTTGCCTCTACAATCTAAGATAAATTTTTTCTTCGTTAAAAATTCCTTTTAAAGAACATTATCACTTTTCTCTGCCTTTAACAAAAGTCTGTAGTTTAAAACTAGGCATGAGTAAGCATAAACATTCACTCTTCAGTATAGCAGAAAGTTTCGGATGGGCGGATATTGTACTGAGACTTTAAAACGTAATGAGAACTGCTCTGCGAAGATTGTAAGCAGAAAATATCATAATTTGCACAAACTACACTAAAGTCAGTTGATATAACGGCAGCGCCATGGTTTTTCCTCTGGGGGAAACTTCCTCCGCTAAAGAGAATATAAATAAAACACACGCACTTATCAAATACCTCAACACGATCATGCGCAACAAGATATACGATGATAAGCTAAATTCACCATTCATCATCATCAACAAAAAAACGCATTGCATACTGTTTTTAAGAATAATTAAAGAATAAGAATAATTAAGGAGAAAAATTACTTATTGTCACCAGTTCACTTAACAAGGGGTAGGGATGAATGGGAGGAACTTAAATATTTTTATTTATTTATTTATTTATTTTTACCTATTTGAAATTTTATTTGTACCCTTACTTGTTTATGCTCCATATTATGTCATGCAACGTGGTCAACAGTCTACTCCATGACTGGAAAGAAACAGGTCTTTTTTATAAAAAAACAAAAAAACACACACACAATAATAAATACAAAAATTATGCAATTCAAATTCAGTTTCGATTTCATGACTGAAAAGTAATGAATACGATCATATAGACAGTGGTGCACAATCTTTTCCTGTTCAGAAGCCATATTTAAAGTAAAGACTTAGATTTGTTTCGTGGGTCGTACTGAATGATTCGAAAAAAAATTAACGTGTTAAGTTTTCCACAATCTTGTAAAAATTTGGAAGTTTTTTATTTCTATTTTCATATTACCGTTTTTTTTTATTTTATATATAAAAATTGCAAAGTCCCAACACTTAGCGTTACAAATCTGCCAATAATTTATTATTTTTTTGAGATTCTATTAAAATTATAAAAATATGACTTACTTTTTTTGTTTTGTTTTAAATGCAAACAGAATTCACAACAACACGTGGGTGGCTTCATAATTTCAACACTCAAATATGCGCCGCAAGGAGCGCCCCAATCGGCGTAAAGCGTATACAGTTCTTGAAATAATCAACAAAATTGAAAATGCAGTTTTAGTTTACTTGAACAGCGCGGTTGGACCGTATTAAAACTATTCGCATCGTAGGTTGGACACCACTGATGTAGAGCATTAATGAAGTAGGAGAAAACAGTTTATCTTGCTTAAGAAATATAAATAACTTTTGAGTTAAGGATTAATGTGAAAGCAGCTAAGGCTATGAGGAGATTATATCATCTCTGTCAGTCGGGTATGTTTATCATGTAGTTCATATCTTTTTCGGAGGAAAAATTCATTATGTCCGTTTACGATTGGACCGAAAAAAAAAAAAAAAAAAAAAAAAAAGGCCTAAAACGACGCTCGCGTCCTTCGCAGTTTGACCCAAGGTCTTAGCAACCAAAGATGTCCACTAAGACATGACGTCATGTTTCCATGGAAACATTAGATAATACTGACTACGCACAGTTGGTCAGTTAATTTTCTGCTATCGTCAGAAAGATGTTGTCAATAAATGTTCTAATTTGTTTTTAGTTGTTTACTACTGGAAATCTGTTTAACTGTAAGTTAATTAAGGTACGTACACAGATCGAATAGTTAATTATGTTATTTGTGTTAGAGGATGGCAGCGAGCGTCAGCGTTTAAAACCTTTAGTTTATAACGTAATCAACGCAAATCGTTGATTACGTTATAAACTAAGACTATAATTAGAGCCAAGAATTAGATTTGTTAATTGCGTTTGTCTGCTAGATAAAAAAAAAAAAAACCATCTTTACAGATAGAGGATCGTCTATCTCCTTTCAATGCACAGACACGTGTAGCTCTAGTTAATAATTATTAACATAAAAAGCAAAAATACAGTCCCTTCGATTAGTATCTTTTAAGCAGCTCAGTACTGAACAATTCACGACAAAGGTGGAACAAGCTTCATTTGCAATCTTAACGCTATCTATTATCTTCAAGCATTACTTTAAGGACAAACCTTAACATTTTTCTTTCAGGTTGAGAAACAATTTTTTTGTTTAATCTTTCTTCATACTTATTTCATAAAAAGAAAAAGAAGAAAAAAAACGTGCGACCTTCGCAGTTACATCTTCCTCAAAACAATGAATAATATGAAATATTTATCCTTAATGATAAATATCATCTCTAAAATATCACTGCCCAGATAAGGTGATCAAAATTGAAAAACAAAAATACGTTAAGTGGTGCATCAGTGCTGTAGACACTTTATTTGAAAGTGAATCATGAACCATAGTTAAAAATTCACTTCCGAAACAAATTTATATAATAGCCATAGTTGCTATTTGCAAATAAATAAATAAAATATGGAAAAATTGAGGCTCAATACGCCAATTCTTATTTCATTTCTTTATTTCCATAAAAAAGTGCGTTCCAAAGTAAAAAAAAAAAGTTTCCTGTTTGAAAAATAGCTTTTTAGCTTCAAGATGAAAACTAAACTTTTTGAAGGTCACACGAGCTGTTTATGCCTCTGTGAAAAGCAGACTTGTCAATGGAATGCAAACTAAAGAGAGGTGGAGCTCAAACTACAGCTGCATTAACCTAATGAACTGCTGATTAATTTTGATTCATTATTTAAGAGCTTCGGAAAAAAATTACCTTTCGCTGTTAAAAAAAAAAAAAAAAAAAAAAAAAACGGTGCATATATCTCTAATTTTATTTCTACAGGAGTCAAAACGATACTGATCTGAAATGCTCATAGAAAATTCCTTAGAAACGTTATTCACTGCTTAAACATTGACTCGATAGAGTCTTCAGAAAAGGAATTTTCACTTAGCTGTCAACAACCAGAAATACTTACAAATGGAAATCATGTGGCATTGTCAGGTTTAGAGGGCATAATAAAATAGGGCTTTCTGTTCTTCGTCTGTTATGTCTGTCGAAGTGTGTGTTAACAGCTCGGTTTGTCTGTTATGCAGGGAGGAGTAACTAAAATAATGCTGGATCTAATATCCACTTGATTTTTAAAATAAAATAAATTCAAATGGCAGAATTAATTAGGTGTTTATTCAAGAGGCGTTCGCATAGCTACAGATTTCGAACTAACATGGCCAGGTTACTCTGCTGTTATTATTCTTCTGGAATTACGGCAGAAACATCTAAGGCTATGAAGCCAGTTTGTTTATGTCTGCAAACTGTATGCATTCTTCTGGACGGTTTGCCTTTTTTGCGAGGTTTCCCCGCACAAACTGCTCATGACTGCTGTCGACACCCATTTGTGGAACCACTGGTATTAATGCATAATGTACCGGCTGATTGGCCAACTAGAAAATGGTGAAGCTGTCCACTTCATTAAGGTTGGCAGATTACGTAGCTTAAAGTGACTTGAAAATGTTTCTTATTTAATTTTAGAGCAAGTTTCTGGATTATCTAACCCTTAACTCCTTACAGTACAAAATGTATGATAGGTTTAAAATCCTTCGTGAGTAGGATTCACATTAAAAAACAAACAAACAAGAGGATTACTAAACAGAATGCCAAGGATTCAACAAGCCCCTTACGGATTCACGGGCGGATGACGGAACTCTACTGGGAACAAGATTCCAACAATGAAAAGATATGGTGTGAGTATAATGTAGTTATGCCTAAGTCCAGCAATCACCTGAATAGAAGGCTTAATGCACTCGTTACGTTGTTATTATGAACGATCATCTGCACTACATGATGTCCTTTTGGCTGGTCTTCCAAAATGTCAAAGGAAAATGTAGTCAGTGGTCAGTTCCTTTGCAAAACTTTACTTGTCCCCCATGGTCCTCTGAAACGATACATCTCAAGTCCGTAGAGCATTTGATGGACTCTCTGAAGAGACAATTACCATAATGATTTCCACCTTTAAGAAACTGAAAAGAATGGGTGGACTTAGCGATGGGACAGATGACTTAATCTGGCATTGTTCTCCTAAACCTTTCCGAATGATGTTATTGATGTTTTTATTTTCCTTTATTTCTTTCTAGTAAAGGGGTTAGGGGAGAATACCAGATTCGAATACGGATGAACTTCTATTGCAGTCTTAGTTCATTTAAAGCCGCATTTCTGATCCATTATTCGACCTCCAATACGAGTACCCCGTTCTTTAAAACACTCTTCTTTCATATTCTCTCTCCCTCTCTCCGACGTGCACTAGCAGCTGTCAATAGCAGCATTGCATTGCATAATAATAATTTCGAAAAATAGCTCATTGTACCACAGGTCAATAAATTCCAGTTATAAATTTAAATAGGCGTCTACACATGTGGCTGAAAATGGATTTATAATTTACAGTTTTAAAAGTTTTATATTAAAAAAAAAAACACTTTGATGAGAGCTGAAATACCTCAATGAAGGATCTTCAATCTCGTTATGTTAAATAAATCTTTTTATCTTCTTTGTCTTAGTTTCTATTGCGGCATCTGATCGTCAATAAAAAAAACCAAATAGCGGAATCTATACATGACTTGAAGCAAACTACGACTCCATAAGAGAGAGAGATTCACTTCAGGAGGGAAACGCCCTTTCACATCAAAACAAGACGATAGAATGGAGTTTCTTTCCGAAAGAAACACACCAAGTGGACACACGCTATCGATATGCATAATAAATAGACACTCATTCTTTAGCTGCCTATGTATTAATTCGGATGTATGTAATGTATTACTGATGTATTATGTAAGAGCTTAAAAGAATCAAATATGTTTCTGCAGCAGTGTTTAATAAGCAACAACAATAACATTCCTCTAAATTTTAAAGGCTCTTAAAATCAGAAGGACATTGTGTTTAAATTTGCAGAAATTTATATTCTTCCGACAACGTAAGATATATTTTCCAGTTAGGATATTTGTTTGCTTTTCGTGAAAAAAAAAAAAAAAAAAAAAAAAAAAAAAACACCAGCTATTCTTGTAAAATATCGAGCGCTACCATATTCTACTCTTAGGTTTAAAATGTCCATATATTATACTCAGATGCTAAAATTAAACAAAAAGCGACAAAAATAACCGATTTCTCAATCGTTAACTCGGGGGAGAAAAATCATGCCAAATACGAAAATACCAATAAGATATTTTTAGATACGCAGAGCTTTTTTTAAAAAAAAAAAAAAAAAAAAAACATACCTGCATTTCATTTGTACGTCACATTTCCCAAGAGGGAAAAATAGCACATATCCATGCTCAAAATCACGAAAGAAAAAAAGTTTCCTAATTAGTCCATCGATTGACGGTAATGAACTGTAGCTTCCATTTTGATGCATGCACACGGATTGCAAACAGCAAGTAATCTTCGACGAACACGCCCAAGTACTCGTGCCGCTCTAAATATGGACCATTTATAACAGAGTTAGAAAAGACAGTTCATTTTATCTGATCGGTTTTAAGCCTACTAACCTGAATAAATAATTTTACTTACCGTTTCTTTCCTGCAGGGCACAACGCAGACGACATGCATTAGATAAACTACCTGCGAGTATATTATTTATAGATTCAAAAATGCTTCTTGCGCATAGCGTTTTCCGCTTAGAATTAAGTCACCGTTATTCGTAGTTGATTATGCGCAAATACAATAATATTTGTATTAAAAAAATAATAATAATAAGTTACTGTTCGTATTGAACAAAATACACTACTAAGGAATGCTGGCTTCATCAGTTCTATATACCTGTTTGGATTATTGCAGTTTGCTTTCATTTTCGACTAGTTCTTTTTAAACATTTTACACAGTTTCGCTTCAAAATTATAAATTAATCATCGGGCCTGGTCCACGTCATTTTTGCCTAAAATCACTCACACACCTATGGAGAGTTTGTTCTTTTTTAAGTATTGAATAATTTGTAGAATACGACTTAATTAGGCGGGCTAGTGACTATTAACAGACTAACATCTCAACAGGTGTCTGCTTGGATTCATTTCGAGTTTCTTCTTGAGCATGTCAGTATTCACTTTCTAGTAACGATGACGTGATTCATTTGTTATAATGATTATTGAAGTGATACACATCTAAAAATTATTATTAACTTTTTTTTTTTTTACCATATGGTAAAGAGGGGAAAGGGTAAAGCATCTTAGGGGTAATACTTAAATAGTGTTACACTGTTTTTATACCTTACGTTCTGATTAAAAAAAAAACCCAACATAATGTGGTCTCAATACTGAAAACTACCCACAAAACCATTATTTTAAAATTAACAACTAAATTATGTTTCGATGATAAAATGATTACAATATTTTTCAATCCTTTATAAACAATTTTTAAGACTTACAGTAGTATATTATAACATAGAATTTCAGTTATTTTAATATATTTTTTTAATCTTTCTATGAAAATGTTTAGACATGTTCAAGAATTTTTTGTAATATATTCTGCTATGTGTTAAATTTTTCGCAACTTTCTCACCTCCCAAGTATTCTGACGTCATTTAAGAATTATCACTTAATACATTTGGTCAAATATTATTTGAAATTATTATTGATATTAGTAAATTATAGTTACAATTATAGAAATTGACTGAGCTCTTCAAAGTGTTGATTCTACGTGGCTTCCTTGCATCTTATCTCTTGCATCCTGTGGCAAATTCCAGAAGTGAATATTATGAAATCATTCCCTTCTTCTTCGCTACTTTTCCTACCTAGTCCTGTTTTTCCTGTACCAAACTTCAATCCTAAAGGATGGTTCTGACCACAGTGGCGTTCACTAGGGAGAATTTGGAGTTAACGCCCTCTTTAGAAATAATAATATTACTAAATAATAAATGCTTATTTTAGCTCACGCCCACTTAAAAGTTATCCGCAGTGTAGTAACACAAGGACTTTATTCACGCAAAACACAAACTGGTCAGAGGAACACACACAGAGACACACATGCGCACTATCATAATGCTTTAGTTGCTTCAGCAGTACTTCCAAACAACAAAAATCAGGATATTTTCCCCGTTTGTTATTCAACACACACACATAAGATGCTTAAAAATAAGAGTTGAATAAAACTTTGAAAACTTAAGAATTACCGAAGCGTCACAAAGAAATCCAAAGATTAATTTTTTTTTATTTTCTTTTTATTTTAAATTGAAATAAATAATAAAAGAAAAAAGAAAAGAAATTTATTTTGAAATTTCGACCCCAAACTTCTATGTGTGTGAGAGAGAGAGAGTGACGTTACAAGAAGAAATTGTCTGAATTTCTTCTATACCATGTAATAGAGGAAATTTAAAGTTAATAAAATCCAGAATAAAAGCATGACACCATTTAATGACTGCTTTCCTTGTGCAAAGCTTAACAACCTGTCTTCACTGGCCTTTCTAAAGGAAACAGAATGCATTTTCATACCCTAATTGTCATATCTTTCGGGTGAATTACAATGCCTTCTGAGCATATTATAATACAGCCCAAGTTTAAAATTACAGTGATCATCGGTTATGGCGTGGGTGTGAGAGAATTTGCAAATGCCTGCGCGTCATAACCGCCTACTATGGTATAAAAGAGGTCAAGATATTTCGCACAAATGTAAGAATATTTTGTGTAATGTCTAACGGTGTTTACCGTTCTCAGTTTAATTCCGGAATCTTGAGTATTACACTACTAGTAAAGGAACAAAATATTGGAATAACCGATACGTATTATAGATGCTTACAAAATATAATGGCTTGAGATACAACGACAGTGGTCGCTGATAAATTATTTCAAATTATCACACGTTCAAACATAACATTTTGCTGTGCAGTTAATTTTATGGATGTCATTATACTTTGATTTGTCTCCAACGTGATTGAAATGCAATAAATCGTCTCGTTCAGAAGTGCAAATAGCGTTAATAATCCCACAGCGCATTTTTTCCGCAAATTCAATAAATGTTAAAAATATATGTTAATAGCAAAACGATGACAAAATGGGGAAAACGATAATAAATCAGTATGTCCAAACATAAAATGAACAATGTTCGTATAACAGGTAACTTTCTAGAAATAAAAAGAATATTAATCTCAAAAGCAGATATGTTGTTATTTCATGACAAATACATTGGTGAATGTGTTACAAATTTCTTAGCTTTAACTTTAATATACAGGTTGTTTATCTTTTGAACACCTGTTCACTGATTGTATCCGGTAGCGAAGTCACTTGAATATCGAATTGATATTCAAGAATTCGTATTTTTTCTAAACTATTAATTTGGGAAAAAGCGGAGCATTTTGTCAACATGGCATATATATACACTATGTTACAAACATTATACACCAGGTGTCGATATTTTTCTTGAATATCGACAAACACTACATAGCACAGAAAAGCATAAAGAGTTGTTTCCTAAATTACTGTAGTTGTGCACAATATGAGAAATGGGACGCCGTTTGGAAGTTAGACTATATATATATATATATATATATATATATATATATATATATATATATATATATATATATATATATATATATATATAATCATATATATATACATGTATATATATATATATATATATATACATGTATATATAATCTCAAGGGCTCACCGTAGTGAGTACGGGTATGGCAAACCCGAGGTACATGATGCTGGACCATGCCTTACTTCATGTAATATACATCTGTTATATTATCTGTAGACTGGTCCCTCCTCTCCCTTCCTTGCTTTTTTCTTTTCTTCTTGCTCCTTACCCCCAATGCTATTCGAAAGCTAGGGGTGAATCCTTCCTATTTTGCTGTGACATTTCATCTTATGCACTATTGTGAGGCACCAACCCGTCTGGCCAGTGTGGTGCTATAAGGCCAAATTGTCCCCATGAGGACAATGCAAATGATGAATAAAATAGGAAAATTACGTACTGGCTCGTCCGTCGCCCAGCATAAAAAGGGACGCATCCTGGACTTAGGCAGAGGGTCTAGGTCGAAAAATATGCTAGTCTTCACTAGCTACAATGAGTCCACCTACATTGCACAACTATAGAAGGATATTAGTAGGAACATATAATTGCAGATCTCTGCAGGATGATGATAGATTGGAAGAACTGTTGAAAGAATTGGACCATATAAAATGGGACGTTGTGGGCCTTTCAGAGATAAGAAGGAAAGAAGAAACTCTCATGTGATTAAAAGATGTACATTTACTCTATCACTGTGAATGTGACAGAAACTCAACTGGTGGTGTAGGATTCCTAATAAATAAAACAATCAAGGACAATGTCCTGTTTGTAAATAAAATAACATCAAGAATAGCTGAACTAAGTCTCTTCATAAATAAAAGATACCAACTGAAAAGTATACAAGTATATGCCCCAACTATGGACCATTCAGATGAAGAGATAGCAGATTTCTATGAAACATTAAATTAGAATCCACATTAGATAATTCTAAAGAATTCTACATAATTATAATGGGTGACTTTAATGCCAAAATTGGAAGCAGAGATGACCATCTGAACTCCATCGGTAAATTTGGATTTGGACAGAGGAATGAAAGAGGAGAAAGACCTATTGAATTTGCAGAAGAAAATAACCTCTTTATTATGAACAGGTTTTTCAAGAAGAAATTCAACCGAAAATGTACTTGGAGAAGCCCAAATGGACAAACTTACCTCTCCAGCAGAAGATATATAATAAATAATACCGAAGTGCTAAATAGATTTAACACAGGAAGTGACTACAGACTAGTAAGGGCAAAAGTATGGATCAACAAAAAATGGGAACGGAATAAGCTCATAAGAAAAAAAGTCCAATTTAGTGAATCTACAAAACCTCTACCACAATAAAAGCTGTTATAGAGAATCACTTAAAAATGAACTAAAAAAGTTAAACACAGCTACTACCATCGATGATGCTAATGAAATATTAACAAAATCTATCTTGAATTGTGCACTAGAAATAGGTGTAAAAACGGCACCAAGGAGAGGAAAAACTAAGACAGGAAACCTTAAATCTGATGAAGAAAAGAAGAGATGTGAAAAGATATTTGAATGACAACAATATGCGGAAATTTGTAAAACTATACGTAAAAGGATGAAACATGAACTTAGATCGTATAATACTAGGAAAATTAAAGAAACAATAGAAAACAATAGTAATATGAAGGTCCTAAGACGAACATTATCAGTTGGAACAAAGGAAATAGCTGCTGTAAGAGGAAAAAATGGTGAACTGATAAAAAATAGAAATGCAATAATCAAAAGAATTCAGGAATTTTATACTGAACTCTATGAAGACAAAGACTGGGACATCCAAGAATCATCTATGAATAACTCGAGTGAGGAAGAACATAATGCCCCTGAGATCTTACAAGGTGAAGTGGAAATGGCACTGCGGGAAATGAAGAATGGAAAGGCCCCAGAAGAAGATTGAATTATGGTAGACTTCTTAAAACTGGGAGGAAGCCCTGTCATCAAACAGCTGACTAAACTTTAATAAATGCCTAAAACAGAGAAAAATTCCGAAAAATAGAACAATTCACTTCTAATATTGATTTTTAAAAGGGGCAATAAGGAAGAAATTAAAAACTAGACCTATAAGCCTACTCTCCACCATATATAAAGTTTTCACAACAATTATAAATAATAGAATAAAATCTACACTAGAGGGAATGCAATCCTGTGAACAAGCTGGATTTAGAAAGAATTACACTACTTCGGACCATATTCACACATTAATTCAGCTCATTGAAAAATCAATTGAATACAATAAACCCTTATGTCTGGCCTATATAGACTATGAAAAAGCATTTGATTCAGTTAAAACATCTGCAACACTAAAAGCACTTGAAACCCAGGGAACTGAGAAACCATATATTGAAACACTAAAACATATTTACAATAATGCAACTTCTGTAATTAAATTATATAAAAACAGGGAAAAGTTCCCAATACAAAAAGGCATCCGGCAAGGCAACACCATATCTCCCAAATTATTTACAGCTGCACTAGAGGAAGTCTTTAGAAGCCTTGGTTGGGAAACAAAAGGAATAAACATAAATGGAGAAAGGCTGCATCATCTGAAATTTGCAGATGATATTGTCCTGATAGCAGATAATCTTCAAGATCTGGAAGAAAGGCAAAATCAGATAAATGAAGCCTACAGAGAAATTGGATTAAAAATAAATAGAGAAAAAACAAAAATAATGATGAATAAATACATAAACCATAGAAATATCAAAGTTGAAAAGCATGAAATAGAACAAGTTACTTCATGTGTAAATTTGGGCCAATTGTTATACTTTGAGGAGTGCCAAAGAACGAAGAATTCACCTTGGGTGGATGGCTTATGGGAAAATGAGAGACATATTCAGAAGTGACATCCCTATGAGTCTAAAAAGGAAAGCTTTCGACCAGTGCATACTTCCTGTCCTAACATATGGAGGAGAAACATGGACTTTAACAGAAGCCCTAAACAAAAAGCTGAGAACAACACAACATAACATCGCATGGAAAGAAGTATGCTAAAAATAACATTAAGAGATAGGAAGACAAATATCTGGATAAGATCTCAAATAGGTGTCATGGATATTGTAAAATACATTAAACAGGCTAAGTGGAGATGGGCTGGCCATATTGCCAGATGCAGTGACAGGAGATGGACTAGAAAAACAACAAAGTGGAGACCAATGGATGGATGAAGACCGAGAAGAAGGTGGAGAGATGAACTGGAACAAATTGCAGGAGTGAGATGGATAGGAGAGGCAGAAAATCGAGTGATCTGGAAAATCATGGGGGGAGACATTCGTCCAGCAGTGGACAGAACCAGAAGGTTTACATCGATAGTAAATTAGGTGAAAGGCAGGATGTACTCTATCTGTTGTTTATATCCTGTATGGATTGTGTCGTTGTAGGATACCTGACACTAAAGCTGATGTTTATAAACTAGTTTTACATTATTAAGGAAAGCGATAATAAATCTAATATCAAGCCAGAAGAAACTGCATAGTAAGTTAAGTTACCCTATTTTCTACAACCCTTTAATATTCTTTAATCAAACTAAATAACTGCTATACGAATTTGGTATGGACATCGGCGATAAAATGACAAGAAGCTATAAAAAGACAATATAATAATAATAATAATAATAATAATAATAATAATAATAATAATAATAATAAAATAAGACACCTCAACTGTATTCTCTGTAGTGAATCTATAAACGAGTTAGTGAAAATAACAAATTAAATATGAAAATAGAAAGAATAAGACATAGATGCGGAAGGAACTATTTGAATATATTTATATGGAAAAAGGAAGGAATCAGAGATAGTTGTAGAAAGTTTTTCACTTGGTAACAAGGTAAATTATATTTGACAAGAAAATGTCGTGTCAAAACCACAAAAAAAAAAAAAAAAAATCAAGCAAGATTCAAGAGAGTGTTCAGAGAGCTGGGTTGGAAATAAAACAGATATCAAAGAATGGAGACAGTAGATATGAGAGTTTTAGCAGAAACTATTTTAAAGATATTAAAAAAGGACCTGACATAGTTAATATTCAATAATGTAAGCAGAGCTAGCTTAAGATGGACCAATTAAAGAGAACAGTAGACGGAATATTAGCAAACAGATGTTTGAAGTGAAAATGATAGCCGAGACCAAGGCATACACACCGATGCAGTTAAATAGCTTAAAAGACACAAAAATAAAAGATGATCATATTTTGTTGGGCCTCCAGATTGGAAACATGATGAGCTGGGAATAGACCAACTCATTAGGTTTGAAGAAAAACTGTTGATAAGAAACTAATGATGAAACCTCAGTTGACCCGAAATTTTATTTAGAACAGAGCTTTAAAAGAAATAGGGGAAGGAGGATTCTGGAAACCTAATTTCCACATGCGAATGGAGATTTCCACTTCTATTTTTAATTCTCCTTATGTAATATTTTCTAAAATTATAGATAAAAAATAAATTCTCTAACAACTTTTCATTCTCCACTCTAACTTTTTCTTTTTTCTTTTCTTTTTTTTAATGCAGTAGATACCAGCCCACCCTTCTCAACATCGCCAAGTTTGAATACATCTGCACGATGTGCTCGATAAGTGACAATGCTCCTAATCAGTGTTTATATGAATCTGTGTATTCTATATTCGATTATGTTAAATTGCGAAATTAAAACTCGGGTTTCTTTCAGTATATATATATATATATATATATAATAAAAAAAATTAAAAAAAAAAAAAAAAGATTTCTTGCCTGACAAAGATCGGCCAACTCCGGAATAGTCTGAAATACTCATTTTTTTAATGCGCCTGTCTTCCACTGCCTCCTCAGCTTCTAAAAAACTAGGATTTCTCTTTCGTTCAAGAAGTTACTTCACCTCTGAACAACTGTTAAGCTGTTCAGAGGCGGAAGTGTCCGCGCGGTTAGCCTAGTGGCTTTGCGCTTCGCAACCATATGCCTGGGGAAGGAGTGTCCTGGGTTCGATTCCCGTCGCCGACGTGAGAAGCTTAAGGATCTTCCTCGGCTATAGCCAAGTTAGCCGGTCTTGGGGGTAGACAGCAGGGTTTTTTCCCCAGTTTATCCGGGGTTTTTCATCCCGCAAGTAGGCAAACCGACCCCGTGAACACACACGGATCTACAGCCATAAAATACTTAACCCCCCATGAGGGGGCTCAACTCGCCCCAATAGGGACGGAGGAGAAAAGGGAGGAAACTCCATATGAATAAATAAAATAAATAAAGAGGTGAAGTAACAAATCGCAAATCCGCCCAGCTATTTGGATACTGCTCTCACATTTGAAGTAGGGGGGGCCCTAAGTATTTCAACGAAATGCTTGACTTAATACAGAGGAGGATAATTAGATTGATTGGTTAAATAACCCATCTCTTTACCAACTCACTCCCCCCACTTTAGCGCAGGCGTTTGGTTTCTTTAATATATGTATTCTCTAAATATTTCCATGGAAAATGTTCATCTGAAATAGCATCAATAATTCCCCCATTCAGTACACCTCGAAACCCACAGAACAAGTTTCTTTTCCCTACTCCTTCATCTCTGCTACTGCTGTACTGTCTAAGTCTTCTCCCTTATGTGTTTCTCAAGGAATACAATATATACTGTACATGATTTTAAATCAAATGTAAATAAGTTTCTCCTTTTCCAACCCACTATCCATACACAGTACTAACGTCAGATTGATTAACCAACCTTTCAACATAAAAACAGAAGACTATAAAGACTATTATACCTACGGCAACATATAGAGCCGGGACAGGGAAACTCGATCAGAAAGAAATACAGAAAATCGGAGCATTCGAAATGAAATGACTGGTCAAAACACAAAACAAATGAGCAAGTCAAAAAGAAACTGAACCACACAGAAGATATCACAGATATAATTGCTAAACAATAATCAAATATGGTTTTGGACACCTCCAGAAAACGTCTCCTAAGAGATTACCGAACATTAGTCTTGAGCAGAATTATTGGAAGGGGACGATTAAGAGGGAGACCAAAAAAAACTTGGCTATAGTTATTGAAGGAAAGGTCACAATTATCCAGTTTCAGAGAGATGACAGAAATAGTCAGAGATAGAGCCAAGCTTTTATTCGTGCTTTTATTCACTCTTGCTTTTATTCGTCACATAGCGAAAAACTTATTGGGATTTTATCTGGCTTGCTAGACTAGTTTCCTCTCATAATCTAATTTTGCTTTCTGTACCATATTGGTCACCCTTTTTGCCTATGCCCTGTACTGTACTGTACCTGAAGCTTCTGCATTATACTACTCATCAATTTAACTTCTACCCGATTTATCCGTTACACAGTGTAATTATTATTTATATAATTATTATAATTTTTCTCAAATTGTGAATGTTGTTAACTAAATGACTGTCATTAATTGCAATTAAAATAATTATGAAGCAGTAGTAATTTATAGAGGCCATTTGTTAATTTTTTTTTAAAAAAAGTTAATTTTCTAATTTCACAGGAGGAGAATGAAGTCGTTCCGTAAAAAATTAATTTTACACCCCTTTTCATAAACATTAACACTTTTTAAACATAGAGTAATAAAAGATTCAAATTTTAATTAATTCTTTAAGAGCTATTTTTTCCCACAACCCACCCTTGTAACAAGAGCAGGTTACAGTATTATTATTATATATTTATTTTACCCGCATATCAACTCTCGTAATAACAAATTAATGCGACACCTACGAATTGAAAACGGAAACTGAGCATTTTTAACAGTAGCCTGCTGCATCGAGAGCGGTAAACCAACCGAAAGTCAATTAATATTAAACGACTTTAATGATTATAAATGTGTCTGAAGGTTCGGTTTTAGGTGAGTTTCACAGAATGCTTAAGTCAATTAGATTCGTTTTATTCCTTCCGTCTGTTTGTGTGCATATAATACCTCCATGTCGAAATGGATTTTATTGAAATTTGATATTTACGATTAGCTCTAGTTACAGTTCGAATCACCTGAACTTTTTTGTTGAAACGATGCCCAATATGTACTGTAAATTATGATATATAAATGTTCTGATATTCTGCTTTGGTAAGGAATGTCTAACTTTATTTATCGATTTTTTTTTTTTTTTTATAATTTCCGAAAACGTTTCCATCTTTTAATGAATTCGGCTGTAGTTGATCGCAGATGCTCGCATTAGGATGCAATCGCACGAACTGATGATGCCTAAAATGGCAGTCTATAATATTTGGTATTCGGTGAACTCTAAACCACACCCTATTTTCGGTATTGTACACAAGTGTTCATTTATTATTTCTCTGCTTTTATACACTGCTATTGCTATATCACGTAGTTTGTTGCCGGTAAGTAATATTCGAGAAAAATGGAAGTATCCCCATGATTTTTGCTATTAAGTTATAGTCCTCTGTAGGATACCGTAAGTAATTCTTACTACTAATTTGATAATTATTTATTCATAGCAATACACTGTGCTGGACAAATACGCTTACCCTTTGGCGAGTAGACTTTGTCCAGACTGGCCAGTAGCTGCAGTCTGGACAAAGTCGAATATTTATTTTAGCTTTTCAGCCTTCAGAAACTTAGAAAAATAAGTGGTTACAAATGTACTGTTTCTTGTTAAAGTCCCCTCACCTCGGTTTCGAATATACTTCATCCAAAGGTGCACTGTTTTTTTTTTTTTTTGATATTTTTAGGAGGAAGAAAAGTCGACTAGATGGCAAGCTAAGTATGCAACACTTCCTTACCTTCCTGTTCTTGATCAAACTGTAGTGATCTGAACAGACAATAATCCCATAAAGTCCAGAATTTATGCAACCCAGTTTTCTGGATTCAACTTATCACGCAGAATCTCGTTGTAATGCACTATTCGCAGTCGTATATCTTTCCCGAAATATCTAAAGCTTAATCCCTTTCATTCCCAAAAACGTGTAGGCACTTTTCACGCTGAAGATCTGCACTTTTCGTTTGTTGGCATAATACATTGCATGTTTCATTCCAAACGGAATTTTTACTCAACAGTTTAGTGGAGGATTCGTGTTTCGTCTCCAATGGTTGTACGTTTCAGGAAGACGCTAATCTTCCTCACGATTGACTCAAAACACCAAACGACCTTGCCTAAGTTTGCAGTCAGTTGTTTAGAAACCCATCTTGCACAAAAATTTATGAATGTTGTGGAAGACTGTACACATAGAAATATCAGAATATTTACTAATCTGCACTTGTTTTACCATTTCATCGATAGCCATCCTCTTTTGTTGTAAAAGTGCGCAGATTTTACTATACACATTCGTCATTAATGTACCAGCTCAAGTAATGATCATTCTTCGTAAATGACAACTTTTTTTTTTTTTAATATTGAACTTATTTCTTCATCGCAATAAAGCGCTATCGCCCTGATGTATTATTAATCTGCGACAAAATTGACAAACAGAACGGCCATGCCGAAAATTCAGATTAGACGAGGAACAAAAAGGTTTCTTGTTTATAATACTTTAAATTCCAGAAAAACCTTACGACATCAATGAATAGTTTCGAATCGTAAGCATTCCAGTAGCCCGGCACAATTCGCTGATTATTATTATTATTATTTTCAGTGGACCATTTCTATTATTCCATTTCGCTTTTAAGAGACAGTAAAATTTATCTCTTACTTCTTATAAGTAGAAGAACCGTGGCTAAGTATTTGGTTCTACAAAACACCCCACATTACAATTTCTACTAAAAGGATAGTGATTTGGGGATTTGATATAAAATTATTTTGGCTCAAATACTTTTGTGATTCGCTGGTTTCAAAAATGAAAATGAAACAAGGGAAAAACACCACGTTTTGCTGACACAATTGAAGATTATAAAAACATTTAGTGGGGAAATACAAAGTCAATATTTATAATACTGCGGGACCGAAACCATGAATACCTCTGGCTGAATTTTTATTTATTTTACAACTTAATTTTTTAAACACCATGTTGTACTGATTAAACTCTGTCAATCGCAGGACTACAGCACTTCTTGAGACATGTCAAAAGGTATACAGTGTATAATTGTAATAGCAACAGAACGTAAACCAACAATTGATCGGTAAACAACACTGTACTACCATATTAATCCTAATCTGTTTTTCATTATAAACGCCGCAAAACGTTCGCTATCGCTCGAAATAACTATAAGAACTAATTGCAGTGCCAAACCTGCCTCACTCGTTAAAATGACAGATACTAAACTTCAATCCTGAGATTTAAAGCATAGCGCCCTCTAACAGTGAGAAAATTACATAGCTTAGTCAATAATCCAGAAAGCAGTCGCGACAAAAAGAAAACACATTACATCGGCATACGTGTCGATTATCATAATCACCACTTCAAAGTTTAATGTGAAACAACATATTTTTCAGTTCTTTAATGAAATTTGCAAGTAGCGTTTAATTATTGATATCACTTCTATAGTACAGTAGGAGTACATAAACAACTACAGAAATCAAACATCTCAAAATAATAACTTTAGAGGAAATACACATGAACATCATATATTTGGACTAAGCATGTTAACTAGCTATAATAATAATCATATATACTATTTGATGTTACTAAGTTCAAAAATCTATATAATGCTTGACAGAATAATCTCAAAATATAGTCATAAAATACGACTTATAATAGATGTATACACTGTATTATTAGTAACTTTTTATGTTTAATCAAAGACCAAAGTAAGATAACCACACGAATAAGATCTTGTTTTGCTTACATTATTACATTACAAGGGTACATATGATATAATATAATACAAACTTGACAAAATGTATCTCTCTCTCTCTCGCCAAAAAAAAAAAAAAAAAAAAAAGCAACAGAATTAAGTGCGGACGAAGGAATGTCAGGGTCACTTTTCGCATTTCCTCTATGAAATGGCCAGGAAAGTGACGACACACACAAGCTGGAGATGTGGGAGCTGGAGATGTAAACAAAAAGCTGAAGCGAAATAATTGTCAACCGCTAGGGTGATCAAAGAACATGACAATAGAGGGTAATGCTATGAAATACAAACTTTTTTTGAATTGCTAAAAAAAGGGGAAAGGATAATATTCTCATCTTTGCAGTTTTAGGAGGTGTTGATTTTTATAATAGTGGATTATTTGGTCTATTTCTACACACGTCCATTTAATTATAGGAAGTAATTCTACTCATTTCTAAAATTATATATATATATGGATATATAATTTATTAGATTACTGAGTCCTTCTTGGAATAGAAAACGTGACGGCTTTTCGTATTATTTTCCCCCGAAATTAATTCTTCTGGTATTAGGCTCTTTCTATTTTTCTTTCTCCCAATAAATATCCAAATAATGAAAATATGCTTCGTATCATTTACTTCATGTAAATAGCATTTCTTTCTGAATAAATGCACACTTAAACACAATGAGATTATTTACTACAGCTCCAAAAGAAAAAGAAACATAAAAAATATACATAAAAAAAATAACGACGGACTAAATAGAAGTTTGGCACATCGCTAGAAAGAACATTGAATATTTTACTCGACAGACAATATATGAGAATCGCAACACTTTAGAATGTTAACTATTTTTGAACTACAATGCAAGACAGTCACTAAAGTGAACTTTGACAACACGCTTTCAAATCAGTAGAAGATACAAACACAACAAGAGCCCCTGCCTATTGCCAATGACGCCCAGACACTGTGGAAGAGTAGAGAGCGCGTGAAACCCGAGAACCAAAAAGTGAAGCATAGTATGCATAAAAGAACGATTCTCACGATCCCGAGTGGCAAGTCCGCCAGCCTCCTACCAAGGCCTTTCAGAATACCTTCTTCAGTTCTTACTTCCCTCCCTTTTTTTTAGCTTCCAAGCGACCTTCCCTGAGGGCACACTGTTGCCAACACATAGACGCGCGTAGTTCCTTCAAGTCTTACGTAGGTACATACAACCATCAAACGATGTAGATGTCCACATAAGGTGCACGAAGGCCTACAACAGACTGCCTGGTTGCCCGCTGACGTAATGTGCCTAAGAATAAACGAAAACTTGGCCATCACCAGCTAAAAAGCCGTGGATTCTACAGCTACCCTTTTACACCTAATGCACCATTCGTAAACAGCTGTGCTAAATAACGTTATCCCTTGAATTTGCACCCCCCCCCCTCTCCTTCCCTCCAAAACATAATACTCGATAAACGGGCATACATTGACCACTAAGATGGGTATGATTCAGTTGGTAACTGCATTTTATCAAAACATGTTAGCTCAGGGCTAATTCCGGCTTTTTTTTTTTTTTTTTTGTCAACTACACGCTACCTGTTTTAAAAAATTGATTCTTCATCCAGATTTAGCGACGTTCAGAAATGAACGTGCATTTACTGATGATCATTATTATGTTAACATGTGTTACACACACACACACACACACACGCATGCACGTAAATTAACAGAATTAAGCAGAGCTTCCCGCAAAGGTAGGAAGCAAAATATTTCCAAAATATACGAGATTTTTTTTGACATCGTATTTTTTTGAGGTCAGGACAACCAGGATCGCAAATATGCTTTGAATTATATATTCGATGAACTTTTCCCCCCCTTGAAAACAGTCACTTCAGGATACATTTACATCTAACGATGTTGCCATTGATCAAAACATTTGCTGAGCTCTTCTATTATTAAGTCCCTCCAAAGACGGCAACACTTTATTTTGAACGCTATCAGTTTATTAAATCTGCCCTTTCTCAGATGCCTCAGTTCTGGAAAGAATTCGAAGTCATTAAGAACTAAGGCAGGTGAATAAAAGTTGATCAAGTTGTTATATTATTATTATTTTATTTTTAAGAAAGGAAAGAAAACTGTATCATTTACAACCGAACGACTAAAGCGTTATGAGCCTAAACATGAGCCTTCTTGAATGGGTACTTCCTTATTGTTTATATATAACAACGGTGGAATTTCGATTCCCAATAATTTATTCCAAGTAAGTAAATTTATCCCGACTAAGTAAATATTTATTCCATTTGGAAAAACTCCTACTTTTAGACTCTCATCAAATGGATAGAATTATAATGCTCAAAACAATTAGGGGATATTTTATTTTCTATCGGATAATTATAAATTTTTGCAAATAATTATAACTATTGGGTACTTTATACATGAATAAATATTTCTTGCTTGTGGATAGGGTGTAATAGGCGAGCTATTGTTTAAATAATCGATATTTATTATAAATTATGTTACATTTGTAAATTATTTTTATAATTTTATAATTTACAAGAAAACTAAAATATTCCCTAACTGCTTTGAGTAGTATACAGCAATCTCTCGATTAGTGTGCCTAATGCGTTCTTTAAAACAGGCGCATTAATCGAAAACGCACTAATCGAATATAATAACCTATGGGAAAATGTATAATTCGTTCCTCAGATTTCGTTTTTGACCCTTAATTTTTTTTATAAAAGAATTAATGTATGTCTCAGAGCCTAGTTAAAGGAAAACCATGAAGTTGAAAGACAATAAAACATATTCAGAATATAAATTTATTATACTGCTCTTCTTAACAAAGAAATGAGCTAACGTAGTTTGGCGGGCATTCTGTTTCTTTTTTTCATACAACTGACGTATGACTTCTGCAAATTTTACTGGTTCTCTCTTCACCAAGGTCAATTTCTAAGATTGCTGCTTAAAAACATCGATTGTACGAAACTATTTTCAAATTGTTTCTGTGAAACCTCTTTGGACTTGCCAGTGATTAAATTTTCTTCATATTCTTCAGGATCTTACTGTTGTTTATCTAAATTTAGCAGGTCGGGATCACTCAACTTCTCAGAATGAGATGTAATTAACTTAGATTCATTTGAAAAGCCTCTAAAATCATTTACACAATGTGGAGATGTGCTTCCAAACTGCTAGCAGTAATTTCATTCAACTTTGAGACTTTATAACCAGGCTGAGATTTTTCTGATTTGGCTAGAAAAGTCTTGGAAAGCATTCGCTTCCAAAAAAAGGCCGGTTTCATCGACATTAAATATTTGTTGATCACAATAGTCTCCTTCTTACACAAATTTTCTTCAAAATCTCTGGATATATCCTTATCTTCAATTGCGGCTTCACATGTGATTAGAACATTATGTAGGCTGTTTCTCTTTTTGAAACGCTCAAATCACCCAGCACTAACGTGGAATTCTTCTCCTTTACCATCATTGATAGACCTTTCTTTCCAGGTTACAAAGAGACTTTTGATTTAATAAGGCACGTGTTTAGCAGGATCTGTTTTTGGTTACAATCTTCGATCCATGTAAAAAGAAGTCTCTCTAATTCAATCATTATAATACTTTGATTTCGAGTCATGAATGATGAACTTGAAGCAGCCTTACCTTTCTCTTTGTATTCAGCAATTGATTCACCCATTTTTGTCCTATTTTTGCTCTGGACTCGCCTCGTTCATTTTTTATTATTTCAAGTTTTTCTTCCAATGAGATTACTATTCGAATCATTTTCACGCTTCTATTTTTTGCCCACTAATTCTTTTACTCGTGATTAAAAGTTAGGAAAATAATTTAAAATAAAAAAAGTAAGGAAAACAATTGCACGAGATATGATCAGCAAAATGCTATATAAAGCAGACGACATAAATTTTGGCGATCCAAAGCATTTGACAAAATCTGGCATTTTGGACTCCTGCACAAGCTTATCTCAGCCGGCATCTCACCTAAAATGGTTCATTTAATCCACTCATATCTTCAAAATAGATCAATGCAAGTAAAAATCAACGGTTCTACATCCTCCCAGCGCCACATCTTTGCTGGAGTGCCGCAGGGATCTCTACTGGCTCCATTGCTGTTCTCTGTATACATGTCAGACATCCCACACAATCCGATGACTTCCATTTTGGCCCTATATGAGGACGATACGGCAATACTAACCAGATCACTCAGACTCCTTTTCATTACCAGAAAGCTTCAAGAAAACATTCTAAAGCTGGAGGGTTGGTTCTCTAAATGGAGATTGGAAGTCAACCCCCAGAAAAGCTCAGCCGTTCTTTTCTCAAAAAGGCCAATGTCTCCTGTAGGAGATTTGTTACTATTCAATACTAAAATTCCCTGGCAGTCAGAAACAAATTACCTGGGTGTAATTCTCGACAAAAAGCTATCTTTCAATCAACACACCAAGTCTGCATGCACAAAGGCATCTAAAGCCATAGCACAGATCTATCCGCTAATTAATAGAAATAGCAAGCTCAGCAACAGAATCAAATTGCAGCTATACCAGTTGACGATTCGTCCTATAATCACCTATGCCTCTCCGGCCTGGAGCCACACCTCTAATGCTAACATCATCAAAATACAGCGAGTGCAGAACAAGTGCCTGAGAATGATTTTGAACGCCCCGTGGTATGTTAGAAACACTCAACTCCACAGAGACACAAATATTCCCTATATCTTCTCTTTTCTACGATCCTTAGCCACCAAGTTTTTCCTAAAGACGTCCACACATCCCAACGATTTGGTTCAACAAGCTACAGCATATGATCCAACGGACATATTCAAATATAGAAGACCAAAAGCTATATTGGCCTCCTTTAGTGATGCATAATCTCCATGCCCAATCAGGGCGAGCATTCTGCTCATAAATTTTACCTTCACTGCAACCACAACAGATAGCGGGGAATATGAAAAGCATCTTGCTTCACTCCTAAAGACATAAATGTCAATTGTCAATTTGGCGGTAAATTTGGAACATAGTGTATATTGAAATAGTGTAGTATGCCATTAAAAAAATAACTCTGTAAACTGTTTTATATCGGTAACTAAATTATTTCATCCTGGTGAGTGATTTTTTTAAATAGTTAGCCATAAAAAAATGTATAGATCGAAAATTTTTAAAATGTTTATAGGCGCACTAATCGAATTTTAGAAGCGCACTAATCGAATTTTAGAAGCGCACTAATCGAATTTGGGTGTCGAAAAAAAAAATGATGCACTAATCGGGGACGCATTAATCGAGGGATTGCCGTGCATACATTTATTCAATAACTAACACAAATCATAATTAGGAACACTGCATAACGATCATTGGCGCTGCAATAAATCTAACAAAGTTTTCGGTAAATCTAACAGCAATTACAACCGTATGAATAAATATGGTTTAAATACAGTTTAAATACAGTGAATGCTTTCAACTTATTCATTTTATACATATTTGCGAAAACATTAAATAAATGCTGCAAAAACACATCTAGTTTAAGCATTTAGCGAAGAAATAATTTAAAAAATCCGTATTTCTTAAACAATTAAGAATGATCCCATGCTGTATTCTTTGGTTGTCATTTTGCCGTTCTCTGGTGCTTTTAAAGGTTTCGGTAACACGACAGTCTCTATTTCAAACTGTTTTGGATTCTCTTCCAACGTCAAGTAGAAAAGACGGAGAAAATCTTAACATACACTGCGTCTTTCACGTAATGCAGGACCGAATAATTATTTTCCCCCTTCACATACTTACACAAAATAATTGCTGAAGATCTTCGGACTTCTGCAAATTAAAACAAAAAAATTCTAATAGACTTACAACAGTGAAACTATGGCATTAAGAAGAGCAGTTTTCAAAATTTCCAATACATTTGGAAGAGGTAATGGAACTCCTAGGCCGGCACGTCACATGCAGTAGGCAACACAATTACAGAAAGAATCGTGGTTTCGTGAATCTAGAGATTTGCGATTCTTCGAAGTTTTCGAGGAAAGTTGGATATGGAATTGTCCGTCTGTGTGTAGAGAAAAGTGACTTATGAAAAGATTACGATGTGTCTGAAGAAATCATAACAATATATTATTAAGATATCCTGCAGTGACACTGACATCGGATACGCGTAAATTAAAACGTTGATTGTTGATATTCTTAACGAATTTTAACTTCTACAAGTCTTTCAGGTACATTTCGCAAAAATTGTGATAATTTTTTACAATTTGTTTTATCGACCAGTCAGTCCACATGCACGTAGCATTCTGCTGTGGCTGAACAGATTTAATGACATTTCGTATTTGACAAATTACCATAATTTGTCCAGTCCTGTCAATTTTGGTTTTAAATCGAATCGTTGTAAGTGGAAAAATTAGGAAAGAAAATATGCGAAATTAGGCGTTTCATACAAAATGAAGAGAAATTGTACAATTCATAACCCAACAGACAGCCGTGGGTTCAATTGCTGCGATAAAAACGATATCAGTATAAAGGACGATATTTTATCCATGATAATTTCCATATCTGTTTTGTAATAAATGTTTCAAAGTGAAAAGAGATGTAATAACTCTGATTCATATATTCAACTCAGATTAAGTCACGACGTCCACTAAATTCCTGGAACATACCTATGACTCACTGATGAATGTTGGTGACAGGGTTTTGCGGAAACTCGGGATTTTTCATTCCACAAAACAGGAAAAAACGACCAGAAGAAAATATACACTAAAAGAAACCCAGATCCTCAAGATACAATGAAATAGCACATAGTCGGCCGTAATTCAAAACTATGTGCTATTATGAGGATCTGGAGTCCTTTTGGTGTATATATTTCTTCTGGTTGTTTTTCCTGTTTTTGTGGAATGAAAAAACCCGAATTTCTGGAAGACAAAACCCTGTCACCAAACCACTCCAATCCTTGTACCATTACGGAAAGTATGGATTTCGTTTGCTGTGGTATTTTCATAGCGTAATGAAATAAATTGTGATATTAAAGCTGTACTACAAATGACACTCCATATCGCAAATTTGGCCAACATTTATATAAAATATTTATGTATGCACACATCAGTAAAATAGATGAAAGGCAAAACAGCCATATAGTTTCTCAGGAAGTCGATTGCGAAAAATCTCTGACTTTTCAAGCGCGTCTAATGACGATTTTACGTAGTACAAGCAAAACACGCACACACACACATACAAAATTACATCCTGACACTGTTCTTAGGTGATGATTTCCTAAGCATTCTTAACAAAGGAAATAAGAATGCTAATGATCATATATATAAAGAATGTAGCACAAAGAGCTGGGGAAAAATAATAGAATGTCATAATAACAATACCTTTGACATTTAATCCGGAAAAAAATAAAGCTTACGAAATAGGTCAAGGTGTATTTCAGCATGAAGTCGCTTAGTGAGAGCTCTTTGGATTGATACAATCCCAACTGCAAATCAGGACTGCGTCGAAAGAAAGCACTAGCTTATATAAATTGAATGTAGAACGAAAGATTTAACAAGGAGTTGTGTAGAAACAATGATAGTAACCTATGCGGCAATCTCAATTAGCTCGCAATTAGTATTTATACATAACCATAAATGTATTAACACACATTACCATTGGAATGTCCCACATGACCTCACTAATTCGCCACTGAAACTCGGCAAAAATCATTTGGCTTACGATGTATCATCAACAAATTTCCGGACTGGATGTCAGATAACACTGTTACAGTTAGTACAATGTGTCTCCGCTAGGGATAGATAATGGAGGAAATGTTAGGTCACTCGGTCTGTTTGTTTCCATGTGCTAGCTTGCTTCATTGAGAAAGTATGATGGTGGTGTGTGGTATAGTTTGCAATATTTTGTAAAATGGGACTTTAAAGAACAGCTATGTGATTCAAGCTCACAGACGGAAAAGTGATAAAACTCTCAAAATGTTAAAAACTGCTTTTGGAGAAGAACGATAAACAGAACTGAACGTTTAAATTAATTTTTATAATGCTCAAAAAGTGATGTGACGTCTGTTGATTCCAAAGCGTCCATCAGAAAGAAACAAATCAGAGAGATTGCTCGTGGTAATGCATCATATCTGCCAGTTAGATAACTCGAGAATCTATTTCGGATCGTACCAAAGATTTTTCGATTCTATCTCTAAATAGATTAGACCAAATTGATCCTGCACAATTTGGTCTTATCCTATATATTCTGTTTCTAAGCAACATCTCCAAATCTTAATTACAACTTAAAAAAAAAAAAAAAAAAAACTGGAAGTTCTTTGTTTTGCTTCCACCCTCATGCAAGTACAATCTTGCACCCGTTCGATTCGTTTGGGATTCTATCAGTCGCAAGGCTCGCTGTCAATAAACAATTAAGTCAATGGTGTTACCAATCACTAAGTGCATTATTCCAAAAGACGAAGACATATCGCTTCATTGTCCAACGGATGAAATATCCCGTGTATTGTGAAAGAATCTTCATTCACATCGGCATTATTTATTATCTTAAATATCTTTAATTTAAGCTGGGAAATGATTCACACTGCCCAGTGTGAGACCACTACTCTGATTATTGGAGGCCTGAAGTGATTTGAAAAGTTTTTTGGTAGTCAGAGAAGTTTTGTTATTTTACAAAGGCCGAAACAACTAAGGCTATGAGGACAATGTGTTATGTTTGTAAAACTGCGTGTATTCTTCTGAATGGTTTGCCTGTTTTACGGAATCAAAAACTAGTGTTTCTGGAGGGAAACCCTTAATCATCGTATTAGACCTGCTAACTCATCTTCAGTTAAATAATAATAATAATTAAAATAATAAAAAAAAAACACTTCATAAAGGTTCTTCGAGTCCTAGACTGGATCAGGGGTTATCCAAGTCTTTCAAACCAGAGGGGAATTACTGATACCAACTGAGCTATGAAGGCTCTTAATTAGCCAGAAGAACACAAACATAACAGACTTAACCAGAATTAACAGATATCATTATAATATTATTATAAAATTATATTTTATATGTAAAACACACACGCTTAGGAAATATTAAATTTCGTGCAGGGATTATCACAGTAATCAATGAATTCAGAGAATATTAGAAAACCCAAGTGATTAAATTAAATTAATTAATATTTATTTATTTTTATTTCATTTCATTTATTTATTTTCTACGATGAGAAGTGTCTCTCAAAGTTTAGAACCCAATTTTAGACAGTTTGTGTTTGCTAATGAAAATAAATAAATAAAAAAAAAAAAAATCTATTTCTAAGTATTCCAACAATCTTTGGTATCGCAAGTGTATAGATCAAGGTTATCCACATTCTGGATTATTTCTTTAAAATTACAGAATTTATAAAACCATTAAATTATCCCAATTAGAACGCAACCTATAATTAAGAAATGCTAAATGTGTGATAATGAACTTTCACAGCATAATTAAGAAAGCTGAGAAAAATCAAACGCTCTAAAACAGAACTAGGTGAGAAGGTTAAGGGGTTATAATAATCTATCACACAATGTGGACATGCCACTGTGTCACATCTGAAGTGGCATTAAGTAACTTGTGAGAAAAAAATAAACAAGAAAAGCCGTTTGAATTTTTAAGCTGCATGCTTCACGTAATGGACAACCATCCAAGATGTTATACAGCAAATGTATGATAACAGTTTACTTTTTTTTTTTTTTTTAAGACTCGAAAGTTTTGAATTTTTTTCTTTTTGAAAAAAGAAATGGCAAATTTCTCATTAGAAGCCATCTTGAAATGATGGCCCATTTTTGAGGTAAGGGGAAATGTGACATCCTATAGGGGAGGGATACTAGAATGATTTCGTCATCAAGTCGAAGTGCTTTCCAAGGAATGTTGAATTTTTCCGATTTTATATTATAAAGCATATAAAATAATAAAACGAATCCGGTTATTGATTTGTCTAATGATTTCAAAATATGATTACTGTGAGTATTATTATTATATGTAGTTATTAAAGTTGTGAATATAAAAATAAATTAACCTGTAAAGTTTAAAGGCTAAATTATCTATTCATATTTTCCCCCAAATGTGATTTGATATGGAGACTGGGGAGAGGGAGAGTAATTCTGCAACACTTTGGGACAGGGAGAAATTCAAAATTTCTGACAACAAAAAGTAATATTTAAGGATGAAAATCTACCCCTTCCTCCTTATACATGTTAACCCAAGGCTTGGATAACTGAAAAGATACCATCTTTATTTGCGAATTACCTTCAAAAGTGGCTATGGATTTGAATCAAACCGTGACATTGATATTTGCAGTCCACATGTTACACGATTTTCGTCGTGAAGTGTGAGACTACTATCACGCTGCTTATTGGAGAATTGAAGTGACTGGAAAAACTTCCGTATTTATTCTCTAGAGTAAGGATAGTCCACCCATCCATCGTCCACGGTGCTAAATGTGAGATAGGTTCACAACCTTTCATGGGTAAGATTCGCAAAAAAAAAAAAAAAAAAAAAAAAAAAAAAAAAAAAAATTTAAAAAATAAAAATAAATAAATATAATAATAATAATTAAATGCATGTTTGGTCTTTAGGGTAGGGTTTTCCAGATTATTATTATTATTATTATTTAATTTATTTCAATCCTACAAATAAAATGTTGCAAAATTTACAGCGTGCTTCGTGCGAGTAAAAATTAATGACCCAAGTGAAGACCTATCTAACATGTAATTTATCCATAGTACTATAGGTGGCAATCTTATCCATTCAAATAGACAGATTATGATATGTGAGATATTTTACTAAAGTTTATTGAGCAATTTTAGTATTACTTTAAATCAGACACTATAAAATTAGAGTTATGACGAAACACACATTTTCGGTGATCCTCGTATAATTTTTTTCCCTCTTCTGATATGGTTTATTAAATTTCAAAAATATCACGCTCCAAGAAAGAAACTATAAAAGACAACAAAATGCAAAAGCAATTGTTTCCGTTTTTACATTTTTAGGCGTTGTCGTTTAACCTTTTGAAGCTGAACAGTACTTTTATAAAATTACCATAGCCATTTACTTCTTTATCGTTTGCAGATCAACACTGTTTAATGCATTACGCACTTCGCGTGTTGTTTTCTTATCTGAGTAATATTCAACATGCAATATTCAAGAGTCTGTAGCATTCTGTTTACAAATTGCACGTACAGCTCATACCTGTTTGCGTGTAGAAGAATATTTAATGGAGGCAGACACACAGCCATTAGAATAATCTCTCGTTTATTAAAATGAATAATCAGTTTTTCTGTTTAATATTTTAGGAATGTCTGTAAACGTCTCCTCGAGGAGACATTATACGCTCGTCTACGGATTTCTTTTCATCAACTGCTCAATCTACATTCACACAAAGTTAGTATACACACGCACTTTTGGATATTTTTAAAAATTTTATTATAATCCCTAATAAATAAATAATCGCAAAATATGAAAAATATGCAAATAAAACATTTATGCAAAAACATTATTCTGTATAACAATAATAATAATAAAACACTTTGCGCAAGTAGGCATGTAATATAATGTTCGGATGACAATAACAGATTCCACTGTTCTAGCTGAATGGCACGTGATGCACAAACTATTTCCGGATATTCTTTGAGTTCAACTCGAACTACAAAAACTCTTTTGAAATGAAAATAAACAGGTATTGTTTTAACGCGCACTATATGTTTAGGGCTAGTTTATAATATATATATATATATATATAACTATTGATAT
The DNA here is from genome assembly GCF_054136105.1 of Typopeltis vanoorti. Lineage (NCBI taxonomy): Eukaryota > Metazoa > Arthropoda > Arachnida > Uropygi > Thelyphonidae > Typopeltis > Typopeltis vanoorti. Next base: position 64,846,920 of record NC_143559.1, read on the forward strand.
AAAATTTAGGATTATCTGGACAGACATTTCTTACTTGTTTCATTCATATACTTTTATTTATAAGAATAAATATAAATCGCTCCTTAATAACAAGTAAGAATGCCATCCATGAGTTGGTCCCTGAGCCATTAGATTTTTTTTTTTTTTTTACTCATTTAAACGAAGGTGGATAATAAATATATTAGTAAACAAATACCAAAACAAAAAAACAAATATGAGTAAACAAATACCGCCGTAGCGCAATTGGAAGAATAGCGGAATATTGCGCCCTTCGACTGGAAAAGACCTGGGTTCGATTCTCGTCGTGACGAGGGGGAATCCTTATATGGGCTTTTTTAGTTGAAGGTGAGTTAGCCAATCTCATAGGTGGTAGCAGGGTTTTTCCTCCTGCGTATAGACAAACCGGCCTTCAGAACACACGCAATTTACAGACAAAAAGTACTATTGTTGGTGAGGATGGGCGATAAATGGCGTTGGTGGTAGTAGGGTCGTAATTGGAGAATTAAGTTATAGTGGAGAGGATGAGATGTATTTAGCAAGTAGAGCAGTGTGCCCTCCCGCGATGAGCCCTTGGACTCCCTGGATGTGTTACGTAATAATAATATTGAGTTGAGGTTCGCAAGCCTTCAAGGAATAGGGAACGAAGTTCTCGTATTTACAATCAGAAAACCTATTGTTTCCACGGTACCAATAGGTTCTGCTTGTGTGTTATGAGCAAAGCACATTCTTCCGTAAAGAACTAAATACGCGAGATGTTCGTAGCTCTGTGGTAAAATGCCTGCCATTTCTTTCAAATATTCTTCTTTCGTTTCTGAACTTAAACCGCACATATGAAGATCGCGCTTATAGACAACATTATAATGGAGAAAAATAAAAATTGAAGAGCTTATTTCCAAAGTAACGTATCTTCAATTTTTCATTGATGAACTGACTACGTCATCATGTTGCTAAGACACTGCTTTATGTTGTCGCCATTTTTTTAAAATTTCCAAAATGGTGTAAATCAATTGAAAAAGGAATGAAAAAGTTGACTTTATTCCCAATGTGACGCATTTCGATGGCGCCAATAGCGAAGCTTCTGCTTGACTGAAATGTGAATGTTTACGTGTAGAGAGTGGTTTGTTTCGCGTTTATTTATTCAGTGTTTGTTTTTTTTTTTTCGATAATGTCGTCATTCGAAGAAAATGTTGAACAAGTATCAAGTTCGATATGCATTTTATGCGCGTCAGATATGACAGCATTACGATGTTGATTCAAAACTAACGCATGATGTGCATTTGTACATTCGATTTGAATGTGATGCCAAAGAGGTAGTTCAAAGATTGCTAGTACAGTTTTCCATCATCTAAAAGATTTTTGTAACACTAATCCAAATCAATCTCTTTTGTGATGGGTGCAGTACTCAAAATAAGATATATGTTTTATTAGCAATGTATAGTAAGCTTGCTTACCTGTGTAATGTCACATTTGAGTATTATCTATCCAGTCCGCGGTCACAGCTATTTGCCTGATAATCGAGCCTTTGGAAGAGTTGAAAAGATGATAAGTAAGACTGAACTGCTTCTTCCAGATGATTCTAATAATATTTTTAAAGGACTGGGACAAATGCATGTTCTTGATAATGACTGGAAACTTTTTGATTGGAAGCTCGCGGTCAATTAATGCATTAAAAAGAGTTAGATTTCAAAATTTTTGAAATGATAGTCATTAGAATCAACTCAAAATCGGTAAGTTGTAAACCACATTACTCTGGTTTACTTGGGATGTGTAAGCATACTTTGTCAAAACGGAGTAAAAAGAGGTCCTGTTGAGGCTAAGTCGTTATCATTAGGTTATATAAGCATTGAAGAAGAAAAAGACTGATGATGTAAAGGATCTTTTAAACAAAGAGTAAATGGTAGGCATCCTGCAATGAAATGTTATGAAAATGTATTTTCTTCATCAGCAAGTAATGATATTTAAATAGCAACTGTTCAGGTCGATTATATATTCAAATTATGAATGTAGTGATTACTCTTTAGGTTAGGATTAAATTTGTAAGAATTATACAAGTACTATTGTTATTGACATGCACAAAGCTTACCGTAACAGAACACTTTATTGAATATAATAAAACGGTCAGAATACATTTTCTTGGGGTTTTTTTAATTTTTATTTTAAAAAAGGGACTCTTTTTTGTTCCGAAGTGACTAATTCAATGGAATTGAAATTTCTCTGATTATTTTGTTCCAGGATTATTTCATTACTACACATTTATTTACAATTAAAAAACAGTTAATTACAAAAAGTAAATTATTTTCTTGATATTTAAACTTATTATCGGAATTTGTTGTTTTTTGAAATTTTGTATTTGACCGAGATAAGTTACTTTGGAAATAAGCTCTTCAATTGGAAACAGTGATTTCTTTGGAATAATATTTTTTTCCTTTTTTTGTATTATCAAAAAAAAAAAAAAAAAAAGACAAGAGAACGAAACAGGTAGTGTTTTAGTGCATCATGCATGCAAAGTCCTAGTAATAATATAAAAAGAGCTATCTCTTTAGTCCAAGAAAGAAATGCAAATAAGTTTTCTTTGAACGTATTCCACTTCATCCTATCCACGCTAGAGGGAAGTGTTCCAAATTATCACGATATCTGGTGGGGTCTCCTCGACAGCTACAAGGTAACTGTAAAATCCCGGGACTGCACGTTGAGAAACCTCCACAAAATATATTCCCATCGATGATTAAAAAAAACTCTGTGAAATGGCACGATAAAACGATTGGCTATCAGACCGAGTGAAGGATTAACGATCATTCGCCTAGAGGCGAAACAGCAATCAAATACAATCCGATTACGATCTCCACTCGACGACTGAAAACTGTTTAGTATTTTGAACCGCAGTCCCGTTAATGTAGAAAACGTAAAAGGAAGTGGTAAGTCATTGACGGTGATCATTAAAAGCTATGCTCGCTTCTAATCAGTAAACGCTATTCAGATACCGAAACCTGTTAGCCATGATTAATCTTAGCTAACAGGTTTCTAAGATTAATCTTCAATCTCAAGACCAGCAGTCAACAAACGAGACATCAAAAATAACATCTAAAACTCACGCGAGTGTGCTGAGTTATGATGACAAGCGATAGCTATAAACCAAATACAATATCCTGCTTATTCCGTTTAAACTCTGATGTTCACCACACACACACACACACACACACCAAAATAATCTTAAAGTACTTTAAGCCATACCACGCCAGAACAATTCCATTCACACGGTACATTAAAGAAGGGGATCTAAATGGAGAGAAAGAGATAAAAAAATGATTTTTTAACTGAATTACAATTCAGTGAAAGTCTATCTCACTCTTAACCTTTGACCTTCAGTGTCTGTGTGTGCAAACACTCTATACCGGAACTAATATAGCACAACGTTCCAAAGCGTAAGTCACGTAATGATAAATATGCATGAATTGTATGTTAAAAGGCAATTTAACTGCTAACATTGGCTATTTCTAGCTGCGTTTTAAAGCATAGCCTATTTTACGTGCTAAGGCGATCAGGGAAACAATATATAAAAAAAGAAATGAAACCACTTTTTCAATCTTAGACAAGGTAAATAGGATTATGTAGATCACTATTATGCATAGTAGTGACTATATTAGAGAAAATAGCAACGGTGATGATTAACACATACACTCATGAGTCAAAACATTGTGACCACCTAGGTAGTAGCGTGTTGGGCCTCCTTTGGACGAGATAAGAGCTTGGACTCGTCTTCATACCACTCCCATAGACCACGGAAGGTGTCCTGAGGTAGCCGGGACCAACCAGAAAGAATAACATCCCGGAGGTCAACGACCGAGAGAGGCACTGGCGTCTACCGGCGGAGTTCGTTCGACATGATCTCACGATTTTTCGATAGAATTCTAATAAGGAGAATTAGGTGGGTGGAAGACACACGGTATTCTTAGATATGCTCTTCGAACCATGCTTGCACAATACGAACCTTGTGACACGGGTCCTTGTCTTGCTAGAAGGTACCAGATCTATCAGGCCACACTGTCACCATGTAGGGTAGTACCTGGTCCGAAACAATCCCTGAAGGTAAGAATTAGCGATCAGTGGGGGATGAGACGACCCAGTGATGTCCATGAAAGCAATTCAAAACTAGGATACCGCCGCCACCAGCCGGTTTCCGGTCAATCGCGCAGTCCGGGTAGTCATAATGTTTTGGCTCATGAGAACATATACCGTTATACCAGAGGGCAGGATGGCTATTAAAATACAGTTAGACTTAAGCCATAATTATATGACGGATGACCGGACGAAGGATTGGTTAATCTGTTGTCCTACAAACAACTTGTAGGTTCGAATCCCACCTTGGCCATGGAGGTTTGTGAAGAACGCATTTTTAAATGAGAGATGAGTTTCATTACCCGGTGTGAGACCACCAGCACCTGGTTTGTTGGAGGACTAAAGTGGCGTGTAAAAAAAACTTTCTCTAGAAACAAGGTTCGTGGATTATATTTTGAAATAATAATAATAAAATAAAATTATATGAAAAGTTGAAAAGCTGTGAAAATCCTTGTATGTAAAATATTGTTTTCTACATAGGTGGTTACGCAGTGGAAGCAGATAAAGTTTAAGCTCTGGAGTGGCATCTACTAGATATAATCAGAATTTAATATTTAATAAAAATTAATGTATTAACGTTACTTGCGTGCGATCACGCACCTGGCTCAAATAGCACCATTCACTTCACTATGCGATAAAAAAAAAAAAAAACTTTTAAAGAGGATTACGTGGGGCTTATTTATATCGCGATAATACAGACCATCAATACAATAAGGTACATAACGATTTATAAATGAAAAAGTATTTTTTTTTCATCATAACATAATGCATCGCTTCTTAAATGACTCTTTTTATATGCATTTCTCAATAACAATTATACCAGCGTATCCTGCAATCAGTGGACCATTTTATACTGTTTCGTTACCGTTTTCACTGCTCCATTTTGCCATCGATTGAGACGTCCCTTTCACCTTTTCTTTTTTTTTTTTTTATTACGTTTTTTTTTCCCCTTCTGCTTCTTTTAGATGTTCATCGATATCGGATTTAAGGAAAGACTATATCAATAGTTGACTTCCATGGCGTAAGTCAGCGTTAATAAATATTTTTATTTATTTTATTTATTTTTTTTTTTTTTTGCTAGTTTCTTTCCTCTCTAGTTTAAAAGAAAACTGTCCATAAACTAAGATCATTATTAGACTACTGATGAACAAGCGTCACAAAGCCTACATAAGCTAATATCATCATCATATCTACTCGTCCATCCTATCCTAGGACGAGTTGAGTTCCCCCTTCCCCTACCGAGGAGGCTTACAGCTCGTTAATGCAACCGGGTCGCCACACCTTGCTGCATCTCCCTAAGGGCAGTATTTCTGACTGTAGTCCGTATGTGTTCACGGGGCCAGTTTGCCTATTCTGGGGGACGAAAACTCGGAAAAACCAGAGTTTCCAGGTGAAAAAAACCCAATACTTCTGTATGAGACCTCCTAACTTACCTTCAGTCGAAAAAAAGCCGATAACGGTTCCTCACGTCACTGACGGGAATCGAACTCAGGTCTTTCCGACCAAAGGGATATATATACTGTGTATATATATATATATATATATATATGAGAGAGAGAGGGAACTCCCACGTATGAGTGGACTAAGGATTTTTTAAAATTTATTTTTACATTTATTTATTTTTTATTTAGTCCGGAAAACCTTGCTCTAAAGACCAACCATGAAACGTTTTCAATCCGCTTGAGGACTAAAAATTTATTTTTAAATTTATTTTTACATAGTCCAGAAAACCTTCATCTAAAGACCAACCATAAAACATTTTCAATCCGCTTGAGGCCTCCAATAAACCTGGTGATAGTCTCATACTAGAAAAAAATTCATCTTTCGCCTTAAAGACGCGGCTGGATTAACCCGCAGCCTAGAGAGCGGATACGCTTACCACTCGGTCATTCAGGCCGGCGTTAGCCTAGTGGCTTTGCGCTTCGGAACCATATGACTGGGGAAGGAGTGTCCCAGGTTCGATTCCCGTCGAAAACCTGAGGAATTTGAGGATCATCCTCAGTCATGGCCAACTCAGCCGGTTTTGGGCGCGGGCAGTAGGGTTTTTTCCGCCAGTTTATCTGGCGTTTTTTACCCCGCAAGCAGACAAACCGGCCCCGTGAACATCGGGGCCGGTTTGTCTGCTTGAATATATCCACCCAACGGCAGACTAGGCGACAGGTCGGTTGGGAGTGGTACCAACAAGAAGTCGCATCTAAGTAACACGCGGACCCTGCATAGAAAGCGGGAATAACGCGTAGTGAAAGAAGATCTAATTATATTATTATAGTACATTTTTGTACAAAACTTTTAGGTAGTAGGGGATATTTTATCGGTTAGTGAGACTATCAGAGTTCTGAAGTGGCTTGAAAACACATATCGAATATTTTTTCGTTTGCAATTTCAGCTATACAGTTATTTCTAGCGGTGCTGCGAATATGTGCTCAAAATTTTATGAAAACCTGAATAAAGAAGCGGCTGCTACCCATCCACCCACACGTGTGCTTGGTCCTCGCTGCTTGCGAAGTTAACGATTTATTGTGTGTGGAAAACTAGCTGCCATTTCTGACAGTAAACTGTTTCAGATGAGATCACATTTAATTCTAAATAATACATACGTGAAAAAGTTACAAGATTAAGTCAACAAATATTTACAGATGTAACTTACCAATGGTTTTCAAGTGAGGTGAGGTGAGGTGAGAAATAATTGGCTCAGAGATATTGGATGATTTTCCTTAACTAAACAGACAATCCATCGTTAAATGTGAAAAGAAAGCAAGACACTTTTGTGTCCATGCTTTATTTTTCTTTTTAAATCAAAGCCTATGCCTACCAAAGGTACTAAAACTTAGTGTTCAGTTATAAGAACAGTGATTACTTCGAAAGCTAAGTGAATGCATCTCCATTTGGTTAACAAAAGGCTCTAGACAGGACAGGCTCTGGGACATCAACAAAGCAAACAAACTCGTATGTTGTTCCGGCATATTTTACAAGAGCAGTATTCCACCAATATACGTGGGCTGTTCAATAAGTAATAAGACTAATTTTACTGTGGCGAAACCACTCATCACAATATTAATTTCTGTGGAATAAAGAAATGTTGCTGTATGTATTAACAAAAGAGGTTGATAGATGGCGTATACGGGCTGATGTGCCAGAGTGTCACGTGACTAAACGCAAGTGCTCATCGGCGCGCCTACGAGGTACAACCAGTCTTCGAAATGGAAGCGTCCTTGGAACAGCGTTATGCGATTAAATTTTGTGTGCGTTTGCAAAAATCGGCATCGGACACTTTTAACATGATACACGAAGCTTTCCACGATGAAGCAATGCCGAGGGCAAGTGTTTTTCGCTGGCATAAAACTTTTAAGGAAGGAAGGCAAAATGTGGAAGATCTTGAACGTGAGGGAAGACCTTCAACGTCCATCACAGAGACAATGATCAACACAGCAGCGATTATCATCAAGCACGTCAAAAGGAAGCGTCCATTGCTGAAGAATGCCTTCTTATTGCACCACGATAATGCAAGGCCACATGTTGCTGGTAGTGGACGTTTTGCAGAAGAACAACACAGATATCCTACCACACCCTCCATAGAGTCCTGATCTCGCACCGTGCGATTTCTGGCTGTTTCCTCAGCTCAAGAAACCTCTAAGAGGCCGCCATTTCGAAAGCAACAAAGCATGTGTAAAAGCTGCGGAGGCGGTTTTGAAAGAACTCTCAAAAAACGGACTCTCACATGTGTTTAAGAAGTGGATGCAACGTTGGGAAAATGCATCGCATCTCACAGTAGTTACTTCGAAAAAGACCATGTAAATGATGACGATTAAAGGTAATCTGTTTTCTGTATAAATATAGTCTATTACTTATTGAACAGCCTATGTATATATAAAACAAGATTTTTTTTTATATTCAGTACTGTAATTTTTTAGTTGTGATTATATGAAAATAAAAATGACTAATATGAGCAGGAAAGCTTTCTATTGCATGAAATACAAATTTCCATTTTAAGTTTTTCGGTTTATCTTAAGCTCTGGCTTATCCATAATGACAGGTTTTCAATATGTTTTCAATAATTGCGGGCGGATTGCTACCCATACCAAAGAAAAAATCAGATGTGAAAACTTCTACGTGGGCTGTAGTATAGTTTTGTGTTGGAACCACTGTTCAGCCAATGGCAAATTCCTCTCTCGGCAAAACATTCTCAGATCTTGCAATGATTGTCTCATAAAAACAGTCTAATAAGACCACGGCCTGGATGGCATACCAACTGATGATTCTGTCACTGTGTAAAGAGAACGTACAAATCAGTTAATCTGGTCACTGGAAATCGATAAAACCACAACCGCTTATCATTTGCTTGTTCATGTAAAACACCATAACATGGCATTCATCCAAAAACTGGATGCTGCAAAATTCCCTTCTGCGTTATTACTGAGTTGTGACAAAACTAACCAATTTAAACCTGCTACTCAATGAAATTAGGCCCTTTAAAAAATAAATAAATAAATAAAAAACATTATTACATCTTTTTTTCAAATTTTATTATTAGTTTATTCAAATGATGAAGGATTCAGAACCCAATGGTATAAAACGATATTGAACTTTTTTTCTAAAAAAAAAAAATAATAATTAAACTTTTAAAAAAGGAGAACAGCGATTTTTTTATTTTTTTATTTACTTACTTCGGAATCCTTTACTTAAACACTTATAGTAAAAGAGAGAAAATGGAGGGAAGAGGATGAATTTCTTGGCGGGCTACTGAAATATTTTCGACTAAGTTGCCAGGTCTCGAGATGACTAACCTTGGAATCACTACTCAAGATGACACACAAGGAAACTCTCGCGTGCAAACTGAGTCGTACATACACACGTGCCATAACTGTACTTCAACTACACACTTCACCAAATTATTACACATCCACAAGAGATCTTGAAAATAAATAAACTGAAGCTTTTCTCTAAATCTGGATAGCTATCCTACTAGCGACAATCATACTATTAATAGTCCCCAAATTCTGATTGAAGTATGATTTTGAATATTACCAATAGAGGTCGTGACCCGTTCACATTTTTTATTAAATGAAAACCAGCTTTTTCCAAGCCCAATCGTGCGATAAGATTGGGGCGTCTACAGGCCTCCAGATTTCCCTATTATATACGTATACTTCATCTAAACCCAAGCAAGCAAAATACGAAAGAAAAAGCATGAAGAAATTCAGAGTCAAACAGACAAAGTCATCGTGAGAGCACCGAGAAAATAGCTGAATAATATAACACGAAGGATTCACAACACGGGAATCAAATTTCGAAAGTATCCTTACTTAACTTTAAACATGCATTGCATATCCAGTGGCCTCTTTAATTATAAAGTATCAGCTCTGAAGAGAGTTCACATTTCTTTAAGTATTCACATGAGTTTCACAGAATTGCAGTACATGACCTTTTAGGAATTTTCTTTTGCAATCGATTCAAGGTAATAATACTGACGGCATGGTTAGTAGCTACCGACGTTACTATTGATGGAATCGTTATTCATTCCCATACTTCAGCGATCATTTTCCATTCCACAGATCCAGATATGTTCATTCTGGAAGTAGCTCTGTAAATCGAATTGATTCATACTGAATTGGCTATTCTCGAATAAGTTCCGGATTAGATCTTTACAGCCGGCACACCGAGTAACTGGGCTGCTCATCTATAAATGAATGTTAAGTTTTCTGTAATAGTTAGGTAATGATTCCAGTTCAAACAGATTAAAATATATGTGATTAAATATGCAAGTTATCGTCTTAGTTGGAAAAAGCGGTCAGGAACTTCTAAGTATCAGTAAGTTCCGGATTCAGAGAAGTTTCGTAGTTTTAAATTTGAGGTGCGAGAAGGACTATATTTTTTAATATCTAATATCTTCTATCATTTTTCTTATATATATATATATATATATATATATATATATTTAAAAAAGGCATTCCTTCCTTCTAAGCTTTGGAACTCGGACATTGCTTCCGCTACTGGCTTTCCCTTTTAGTCGTTTCCGACCATAGGTGACTTTGTAGGCATTGCCCACAAAGTATTCCTGGTGAGATTTTTACAGGGTAGTTCACCATTGCATTCCTCAACCTCCCAATTTTATCCGGGCTCGGGACCGGCATATGGTTGGGGCGTATTCATGACTGTAATCCATGTGTGTTCACGGGGACGGTTTGCTTATTCTGGGGGGCGAAAAATCCGAGTTTCCGGGTGAAAAAAAAACCCCTACCACGGCATGAGACCGGCTAACTCACCTTTATTCGAAAGAGACCAGATAAAGGCTCCTCACGACACTGTTGCTTCCGCTGGTTACACTAAATTATGTTGCTGATATCTACGAATTTATTCTCACGTGAATTAAGTTGGAATGCCAGTCAGAGAGAGAGTGATATATGTTGGATTAAGACATAACAAAACTGCCGCCATTATTATTATTATTATTATTATTATTATTACCATCATTTTTAATTTTGGTTTAACCAATAAGAATACAATTTGGTCGGCTAAATCCCAAATTGCCAGCCCATCCTCGTTCGTTCGTTATATTAGGAAAGAACTTGACGTTGTCAGCATCCAGGAATGCGTTAGCAGAGCTAATCTCAGGTGGTATGGTCACTTAAACAGAATGGGCGAGGAAAGATTAGCAAAACAAGTGTTCTCTGCCAGGTTGGCAGCAAAACGACCCAGAGGAAGACCAAGATATAGGTGGATTGATACGGTACAAAGTGCCTTAGACGATAGAAATATTAGATCTGATAATGTTGGAGTCTTGACAAGTAACAGACTGATTTGGAGGAAAATTGTAGATAGGAAATTAATAATGATGTAAATTTTTCATGTAGTAGTATCATATCCTGTACACCCCTTGAGGGTACATAACAGGAATTTGATTATTATTATTATTGTTATCCAAGGATTTACATGGAGTCCAAAGACTCATCTAGAGTTCGTGAAAATAAAAATAAAATTTAAGCTTGAGAATATATCGGAGAGTAACGTCATGACTTCCAGAAAGGCAGTCCAGCATTTGTTTTTATTGGATATTGTTTGGAAATGGATTCAAAAAGTGCAAAAATCCACAATATCTTCAAGAGGTAACGCCAGTGGTACTAGCAATCATTTGAGGAATCAGCAATGAAACAAAAATCATTTTTCGCTTTCATGCACAACTATCATATTTCAATTCAATGTGACCTACTGTATTCGTGAAACCAATAATATTATTTCACCATGTCTCACACTACACTTCTTCAACTTATCCCTTTCTGTAAGAATGCAATCGAAATCTTAAAAGACAATGTTCATCACCTTCGTAAGGGCTATTTCTTTTAGCCCTCCCCCCTCCAAGTACTATTTCCATTTGGCATGTTCGCCGCAATATATACACAACGCCAGTGTGTAATGCATCGCGTTACGACCTCAACCTCACTTAAGGTTGTCTTCAGTTCATGTGTCCTTGCTTATTTTGACAGTCGAGTGCCAACGCCTGAGTTTGCGTTTAGCTTGGCCTTGTAACCCTGTATAATGGCGACTTCATATATCAAGGCTACCGCTATTCTACAGATGCTTTCTAATAACGTCAAGCCATATTTCGTGATCGTTATAATTAAGTTGAAAAGGCAATATCAGGACTGATATGCTGTCTTTAACGATAACGTTAAACACATGTGAAAAAAAAGAAAGAAAAAAAAGCCAATCTAAACCATTCAAGGACTATTTTTGTTCGTCTGGATTAAGCTATAAAAATATACGAACATTCTTTTATTATTGTTTTTATTATTTTGTTAACATTCTCAAATAAGTGTCTTAAAGTTTTTAAGAAACTATTTCGGGATCAGTAAGTGGGAAAAATTCCGCAAAATCTGCGAAAACGCCATCTTTAAACGTCTTACATTTACAATGAAACACTAAATAGATATTTGAAAGACGTTTTATGCAATCTGTAGAAATATTGAGGACATACGCAGGAACGGTGCAATGAATTTGAGTGACATCTGTATTGGGTTTTTCACAGCTGTCGCTTAGCATTTCCGTTATTCACCCATCGTAGACTAGTAAAAACAATTTAAGTGGTATAATAATCAAACAGCATGTTACAAAAGTTTAACTGAAAACACAATGGTAAATCCGGCTTTATAAACAGCTGATTTTAAGACGGATATGATGTCATTTTCTCCTACAAAATCTGTAGAGTAAATGAAACATACAAGAAAAAAAGAATGAAATAAACAAGTAAATAATGAGGGTAACAGCGATTTGCGTTGTAATGGTTAGAGGCGGATAAAGTTGGTTGGATGGAGAAGAAACTCCTACATTTCAGACTAGGTGATTGATATTTGCATGCTATTGCTATTCTATTCTATTCCCCACCAGCCGTATGGCTGAGGGAATAGAATAGAAAATAGAATGAGCGTTAGCAAATAGGGGAAGGAATCGATCCCCTAATAAATAAATAAATATGCTTTTTGTCCTTCGCTTATACAGATGACGTAATTGGCGAGTGGATACCGCACCAGCACTCCAACCAAGAGGCTGTGGATTCGAATACCATCATGCGCGTAAGGATGCTTGTGAATGTCCTTAGATAGTAGATATACTTCATTGCCTAGTGCGAGACCTCTCCCCCCCCCCCACTGCTTATTGGAGTCCTGAAATGGCTTGAAGAAACCTTCTGTTTGTTTTCTAGAGAAGAGTTTCAGATACTACCAAATCTTTAGCCCACAAACGATACTAAATAAGATAATAGCCTTTCGTGGGCGGGATTTACATAAGATATCCGTGTATTGATATTGATTTAGTGATGCTGCCTATTTTGGGGATCTGCTTATTTGATTCCAATAACACAAGCAGTTACCCCAAACCGTGCTGTTTTTTTTTTTTTTTTTTACTCTATAAAAAGATATGAAGTAACACACATTAGATGATAAGGGGTATTTATATATCAGACATAATAGGCATAAATATCTTAATTCTCTAGTCACTGACTGATTGACTGCATAGTCATCCCTTACTGACAGACAACCTAGAAACCTATATGTATATACTTCTTCTTATTATTGTGCTATCTTCTATCGAAGGTCAGCGACCATCTTGGCGAACAAACTGCGCTCTTGTGCTAATCTGAGCAGTTGTGCACTGCTCTTTCCTGTCCACGTCTTGATGTTGTCAAACCATGATATTCTTTTTCTTCCTCTAGTTCCTTTGCCATCAATTCTTCCTACCAAAATAGTTTGTAGAAGTTGGTATTTGCTGTTTCTCATGATGTGTCCAAGATATGATGTTTTTCGTTTCTTGATTATTTGTACAAGATGTTTAGCTTTGCCAATGGATTTTAAGACATCTTCATTGATAATTTTTTCTGTCCATGATATCTTTAGCATTCTTCTGTATAGCCACATCTCAAAGGCTTCGATTTTCTTGATGGTTGTCGCCTTCAATATCCATGTTTCAACTATGTATATACAAGGACACCCAATTACTCTTACACGTATATAAAAACTCATTTTAAATCACCAAATAAAAATTAAGAATATATCTTACGAAAAATTGGTTATAAATTTTTTCTTGAAATAACCCCTGTTCTCTCGGAAACTTGTTGACTCTTTTTATTTCTTCATGCAATTCCAAGAAGAGTAGGTTAATACTGCTCCGTTTGATGTTAATAATATAGGAGGCAACTAAGGCTACAAGGCTAGTATATGACGTCTACAAATGAGTTGTCCCAGCCAATTTACCTCTTTGGCATCGGGAAAATTCTTATCATCTGCACCGGAAATCGGATAACGCACCTTCACAAATTCTCTACGTGTTAGGCAGACTTCGAACCGTGATCTTTCCAATAGAAGGGGTAGACGTCGCATAGTCTTTGCGACTACACTAAGGAAGTCTCTTGTACTGCACAAACACAGTTGTCGATATTCTTGCTCAGTAGATCTGGAGTAGGTTGGTTATTTCTGTTTGATTTATTCTTTTGGATCCACAATAAATAAATAATAAAAATTAAAAAAAAAAATCTGAGGATCACAAGAAACCTCCCAATTCTAGTGAAACAGTGAAATTATCAGCAACCTGTCGATAAAATCATAATTGATATTCATAATATTCATAATAATTCACACGGATTACTGAATAATGATCTAATGTATTTCATAGTTTTTCGTCTCATTAAACTGGTCCACTGTTGTATGTGAGATGGTGCATCACACACCGACTTCTTGAAGTGTAATTTTTTAAACCTTCATGTGGATTTTCTGTACATCACATTCCATAATGCTAGTCGTTTGACCTATAGCTGTCCACCTTTTGGATTCTACGGTGTGTGTGCACTTCTATATAACAAGCAAAAATTATTATAATTTATGCCTTCTATAAATTTTTGTTGATATTCCATGCAACTTAATCACATCTTTAACATATTCGATGTTTCACTGTTTCGGATGATCCGTGTTTTTTTTTTTCCCCCCTACCTATTTCGACAGAGAAAGATTTAGTCAGTCACCTAGTCCTAATCCAATGGCATTTTAAGTTAAAATATCCTGGGAGGGGGGGGGGGGTCAAAGCGATAAATAAAAATAAAATAAAATAAACTGTAGGCTGATAGTGAGGAATTTTTGAAACGGCATTGCTTTCATTTTTTATTTATTTTTTATTTTATGGATAGATGAAAAAGTTAGATTCGTGGTTTGCAAACGGTAAAAGCGGTCAAGAAAATAAATTAAGCAAATAAAAAAAAATTGTTTATTTATATTCAAAAGTAGCAATATTTTTGGCCAATTTCAAATATTTGTGTATTCCAGTTTAATCAGTGATATATGCAAAAAAAAAAAAAGATTCTAGTAATATAAAAAAAAGAGCATACATTTTTAAGGCTTCTTTGAATATTCATAAATAATGGAGATCTGGCAGTGTTTGGAAGATTACAGATGTTTTTTTCATTCAGACTGGGGATTAAAATCATGCAGAAAAATAAGCTGAAGACAAAGAGAGCTATCAATGAACACAACCGTGAGAGAAATCCAAGAGAGTCAAAACTAAAATGTAAAAAAATAAGCAGGAGAAATGTGTGTGTGTGTGTGTGTGTGTGTACACACACACACACATATATATTAAAAGGAACTATTAAAAATATACAAACAACAGCGGTTATAGTCCGGCCACCATTTCGATAAACATCTTTGTCAGAAAAGTGTGGTAGTACACGTTCGTGTATGTTTACAGAAATACTATTGCATTCGAATGTTATGATTATTTGTGAAAGGTGGGGGGGGGGGCACTGGATGCAATTCCTTAAAGAACCTTGAACATGAACAACGCGAACCTTGAAGTTCAGTGACTTTAACTTAAATATTTTTAAGACATTGACACACACACACACACACACACACACACACACACACACACACACACACACACACACACACACACACACACACACACACAGTGAGACAACTTAATCCATTTCTACTCCCGTTGCCCAATACACCTGTAAGTGAATCCTCTATGGTTAATGGTTGACAATCACTCTTGTATTGACAATCCCTCAACTTGAAACGTTTCTTGCACTCATTTCGATTAACGCCTTTATCAGAAAAGTGTGATGCACGCTTGTGTATGTTTATAGAAATACTACTGCAATCGAATGTTATGATTAGTTGTGAAAGAAGGGCCCTGGACATAATTTCTTAAATGACCTTCAAACACGAAACTTGAAGTTCAGTGACTTTTTTTGAATATAAGTCTTTTTTTAGACATCGGCACTCAAAACAGCAAGCAAAACTGTATTTGATACGAATACAAAATACACAAAACAAGATGATAAAAACAGAAAAGAAATTGTAACACCATTTGCTAGTGCAAGTTTTCTCTGTGAAAATAAATTAAGCCTCATCAAGAAAGAACACTTAACACAACATGAAAGGATAGTAATTTTATAATCTGTTGTGACTGTAGTGCAGTATGTACGCTATGCAAATAGTTCCATTAATCTGCACTGCTTATCAGTAAAGTCCTTACCATGCTTTTTTTAAAAAAATTACGTTTCAGTAGAAAAACATTGTAAAATGAGGGGATTACTATACAAGAATGATCATCAATCATTATCCGCAGAGGAGTAGAAATGGATAATGAGAGTGGGAGAATGAATTGATTCAGTTGTCTCATTATCATTTTGTGTGTGTGTGTGTGTGTGTGTGTGTGTGTGTGTGTGTGTGTGTGTGTGTGTGTGTGTGTGTGTGTGTGTGTGTGTGTGTGTGTGTGTGTGTGTGTGTGTGTGTGTGTGTGTGTGAGTGAGAGAGAGAGAGAGAGAGAGAGAGAGATTGATTGATTTTTCAGTAAAACAGCAAAAATACCCGTTTTAATTAACGTGTCTATACCACAATTTTTTAAAGCAAGATATTTTACTAATAGCTTTAAACTTCAAATCAGAATCATATTTAATGAACAAAGCCTCGTGACATAATTCGTAAATTGTTCACCATTAAGTGACAAAGTCTGAAACCAAATACTAAATGCTTTTGTTGACCTTTAGCTGGATAGTAGGTATTTAACAAGACTGAAGCAAAATTTATATACAAGGTCACAAATATTTAACAAGACTGAAGCAAAATTTATATACAAGGTCACAAATGTTCTCTAAGGAACTACACAAGATATCGTTCAATCATGTAAGCATTCCCTGATAGTTGTTGTTGTGC
Organism: Typopeltis vanoorti; assembly: GCF_054136105.1. Taxonomy (NCBI): domain Eukaryota; kingdom Metazoa; phylum Arthropoda; class Arachnida; order Uropygi; family Thelyphonidae; genus Typopeltis; species Typopeltis vanoorti. The sequence goes on from NC_143559.1 coordinate 64,863,737, forward strand.
AATGTTGTTGCACCTGTTCAACAGACTGGTTAAAACAACTATGTAATGAGAGTTTTCTTTGTGGAAATACAACTGAAGAGTTAAAATTATATGATTGCTCAGATCAAAATGTTTTACCCAGTCACTGTAAATATGTTAATGTTACATGACAATATTAAATGTCATTCATTCCAATGTGTATGAAAGCAAGATAGACATATTTACGATTATTTTTTATCTTTAAACAGATCAATGCCTGAAAGCAGATTAACCCGTCTCAGATGGAAGGGTGTGTTCCCTCATGGAAAGAAGGATTTTTCTTAACTCAAAAGCAGAGAGAGAAAAATCAACCAATGAACGCACACATGATATGCGTATAATTTTGTAAGTCAGAAAAATCTTCTGGTTTCAGTTGATCATCAAATTCAGTTGATAACATCCGCAAGTCATTTAAATATAGCCGATGTATTCTGTCTTTTAAATGCAGCCTATTGCCCAATCATATAATGAGTTGGCTCAAGTCCTAAACGAGTTAAGGAACATACATCATTCACTGCTGAAAATCATAAATAATTAGTCATATAATCATATACACGCACAAGCAGCTCAGCATCGAGATAGAGTAGGGAAATCCCACAGAGGCATTCAGTCCAGCGACTGTTATATGGATGAAAGGTTAGTAGTTGATTGTTTGGGATTTAGGCTGAGGTAACACAGGCTATGAGGTAAGTGTAATTATGTCTGTTAACTGCGTGTGTTCTTATGGTTGGTTTGTCTGTTTTGTGGGATGGAAAACCCTGGCATCTCCGTAAGTACAAAGGGATGATCTCCAAGTTCCTACATAGTGAACGAGAAAACAGAACAGGATGAAGATGCTTCCGTCTTCGGTGTGAGAGCCAGAAATAAGCCAGCGCAGCTACTGTATATATTGCGCACTTTCGTTGGAAAGATCTAGATTCGATTCCCTTTATATTACAACGAGAAGAACATTTATAAAGTTCTTGTATTTAAACATAAGTTAGTTGGTCTCTTAAGGGATAGTAGCAGTGTTTTTCCTACTGTAAAACAGAATAAACCTGCTGAAGAATACGCATATTCAATTTAACAGTGTATTCAGCCTCAAGAGCCTTAGTTGTGAACTAGTCCAACAATTCCAATACAACTAAGACTAATAGAGGAAGAAGGATAATTACGCTAATGTTGTTTTTTATGCTATAAGTAAAACACGGAACTACAATTTGATTAAATTACAATGAGAAGTACATTAAACTGTATTTTTTTAAATAAATAATAAATTATCTAACGCCTTTTATTCCCCTAAGGGAGTAGGCGAGGCTATTTAACCCTAAATCATTGATGGGGGGGGTGACCACTTCGAGTTTGTAATATAGAAGCTTACTATTATAGAATGAATATACTGACTAAACAAAACGACATACAAAATCATTTAACTTTCCCTAGCAAAAATGTCTCAAAATGAAAACTGTCAATTGTTGATTTTTCCAAATATGTGCATAAAACAGTCTGCTTAATGCAGATTTCTTTAACAGACACAAGCACAAAGAAAAATGCTCTATTTTACGGATCCTGTACAGGATGGACGCTAGTGTTCTTATCACGATTTCCAGGAAGAGAAACTCAATTAAACCTAGCAGAACCAACAACACCTGCCTTTTCCAAGGATTGGATAGTATGAAAACTTGTCATTCATGAACGGTAGACTAGAATCTGTACTGACTAGATGAAAGATAGCAATTTCGTGATAGGCCTCAAGCATTTCTCTAATGACCTGTCATGTACTTAAAAAAAAAAAAATGAATAAATAAATCCTCGAGCATCCATGCTCACTACTACTTTGTAAGTGAACTTATACTGAAAGAGTAACATGCTAATATTAAAAATGAAAAAGAAATTGAAAAAAAAATTTTTTTTTTCAAGAATAAAAACGGACTATGTTATGATAAATCTTCCACATCACTGCGATTTTATTTGTACTGAACCTTGAGGGCTTTGTTTTCCCTACTCTATACTAATGATATAAATAGGATACCAAAATTTAGTTGTCTATGCCAGAAGCTACGATAACACAAAGATTTAATATCGGTGGGATCGCTTGAAAATGGCGTTCCCCACAGTCATAAATTAGTTTTCAGTTTATGGAAATGAAATTAGAGATGAAACTACTACTCGTAATATTAAAAGAAACACCAATAACGGTGAAGGAGTTTTTGCATATTTTGTATATACAAAATGTACAAAAAACACATCAAATACAGGAGATGTCTAAAACCCAGTTACTGATGAAAGATTTGTTCTACTTCACTTAAGTGTCATGTGCATGAACAAACGACAATACCAGTTTGGCTGGAAAGACCTGGATTCGAACCCGTCTATGACGTAAACCTTTTATAAGGATATTTCAGCTGTAGATGTGTTAGCTGATCTCTTACGAAGTGGAAAGTGTTTTTTACCTCCGAAAAACGGTATTTTATCCCCCAAAACATACAAAAAGGCTGGAAAACATACGCAGCAACATAACGGACTGGCCTAATCGGCTAAGTTGCTTTGACCGTAATTTCAACCCAAAGCATGACCCAAACTGAAAGTTGATGTTCTCTAGAGCAGTGCTTCCCAAACTTCTGGATGTCAGGGCCCCCTTTGCAAAAATTATATTATTTCACGGCCCCCCTCGAAAAAAAAATCGAATAGAGATATATTATTATAATATTTATTGTATTTATATCCAATACAAAACATACACAGCGAATATTGCAAAAATCAAATGCATATATTACATTTTTTGCCTCTTACCATTTGGTTCTGAAGACGATGCGGGCTGTTCTGGTAAAATATGAAATACTGTCCTTTTTTTTTAGTCTGTTTCTGCTTCTTCTGATTGTTCGCGGGATTTTTTATTTTTTTATCAACCACTTATCCATCTCAGGGTTAAATTTTTTAACGTAGAATAGATCAAATAATATCACCACTTACCAATACTGGCACACCACAGACTGATAACATGAAATTAGTGAATATTACCTGAATAAGGGAATCCCCGGACCAGGAACATTTTTCACTTTTGTGACTTTTCTCCCTTTACGGTAATTAAGCCTAACGCGAAACAGACAGCAAAGGCAGGTTATTAAAACGTGCATATGATTGGTGCGGTATTAGCAAAAGATCGCGCAACCGAAAGATAAAAGCATAGCTGACAATTGAGTTGAAATGCTAACTCTCTTCAACCGAATTCCATATGTGAAACTGCCATAACATTCATTATATATATATATATATATTACTTAGTTTTAACACTTTTACGAATTTTAACACGTTCGGTTGAATTTTATTGCTGCCTTGGGAAATCGAACTCACATACATCTAATTAATAACAATAGTTTTTAGTTAGATACTATGTTTGCCCATGCAACATATGGTTTTGTTCCAGTCTATACAGCATAGTTTCTGTATAAGGGGACATGTGATTCATTAATTAGTGTGTTTTTATCCCAGTTGTCTCTAATTGCACTATTTGTTGAGAAATATATTACACAGACTCCTCATACCTTATTCACTGGCATAATAAAAGTACTTATTTTTATTGCCTCTGCAGTATAGTGGCTCTTAGGGAGGGCGTGTTGTTTACCACTGCAAGCGAGTTACTATCTCCCCACATGAACTTGTTTAAGCTTTTTTTCCTGTGGGAGGTATATGTGAAACTTTTATTGGTAACAGAAAACTAGCTCGGATGACAGTGATAATATACAACGAGTTTCGATATGTATATAAAGTCAATATCAACAGTCCCTGATTACGACCGCGTGATGAAAGGGAACAGGAAGATTTGGAGCTTCCCTGGAGAGCATTCGAAGTAAATACAATTAACCACTGCTTTGAAATGAAACATATGAATAAGCAATATTTACTAATATTCGTTAAGCGCCGAAATACGCAGGAAGCAAAGTTTGTGAACCAACACCAATGTGTGAATTTTTCCATTAAAATATAAAAAATAACAAAAAAGAAATAATAAAAGTTAAATACGTTTCTTTTAAAATAAAAAAAATATACTTAGTCTTAAAACATTTTAAATTTGTTTTCATTATTTCACGGCCCCCCTCAACAAAACCTACGACCCCCAAGGGGGCCGCGGCCCACAGTTTGGGAAGCGCTGCTCTAGAGCAGCGTTTTTTAAACTTTTGGAGACTGAGGAATACTATATAAAAATATTTTGGGGGAGGGGAAGGATCTCTATGAAATTTTTCATAAAAAAGTAATTTTATAAAAAATTTCGTTTTTTATGAAAAAACGAAATTTTTCATAAAAAAATAACGAAAATGACAATGAACCGTTACCTGCTCAATATTTTAACCAAGAAATATATAATATTACAAATAATATATAGAAATAATATAGACATAATATATATAAAATGATATATAATATTACAAATAATAAAGTAACATAAATGTTCAAGAAATAAGGAAATTTAATAAAGAGTGAGTATATAATGTATAATGTCTTTTGAGACAACCATGCTGCAAAAACCACCATTTTTATGAATACTGCGTGCCAATAACAAATAACATAGAATATGAAGGTTGGAAGGATTCATAGGCTGCAACTGCAGCACTGGGAATGAAGTCATTAAAAGATGAAAGAATCATGATGAAAAGAAATCTAAGAAACAATTAAGACCACATAAATGGACGGAGAGAGACGACAGTGCTGAATCAGCGGATACTCTCAGCCTGTAGAGGTAGGTTTCTTCCAGAACATTATGTACTTTATTTCACAATTTGGTTTCCATGGGCAGAACTACTATGTACAAGTGACCAATCGATAAATGCTCCCATTTTAATTATCTTATTCTGCATTAATTAACAAATTAATGCAGAATGTTATATTCACATTACTGAAGAATTCGGCCTTGACTACACTATTAGGGCTACACCTTATGCCTGCAAGTGCTTTTAGGCATACAAAACACTTTTAATAAGGGGGTTGCTGATTTTATAATGCTTGTAAAATCAGCAAATTCCTCCACCCCAAAAAAAAGTGTCATTAAAAATTAGTTGCTGATGCTTCTGCAGCAGTGGTTCTCATTATTTTCGTCTCCTTCCGATCGCGATAGTAAGGTGTTTTGTTATTATTACTTTGGTGGTTAGATAATATTTTTAATACTCTCTTACTCCTTGATTCTCGTAATTAATTATGCACAGAATTTTGTTTTATAGAGAGATTTCTTTTACCCGTGTAAATAAAAGGATCATGATAGTTTATTCTCTGACCAATAAATGCGTACTATTTGGGACTGAAAATAAATAACATGTACTGAATTTAATGTAGTGAATAACTTTTTTTAAGTGATTCAGTACATTAAAACATGTAATAGATTATAAAAGAGGAAAATGTCATCTCTTGTGAAGAACTATCAAAATGCATACACAGAACACAAAAATTAATAATTTACTATATACAACAACGCAACCACAGAGCGATCCTCCTTGAAAAATAAATAAATAAACGGTCAGCACTCAAAAATAAAAAATAAAAATAAAAATAAAAAAAAAATCCAAATATGGCATGTGACTTGTTGATAGAGAATCAAGCCATAAACTAAGAAAACATTAAATTAAAAGATAGCAATTATAATTATTGCTTATTCAAGTTTAATAATATGAATATATACATATAGAAATTGCAAACTTACTCCGGGCCAATAACTATACGTATGTTAGTGAGCAGAATAGCTGAAGAATTTTAAAGAGCACTATGATAACATCGTATTTGAAATTTGGAAGTCGCCTTCCAATTATGAGTTATTATAATTCCATGGAGGTACTCAATTAATAATATTATTAAGAGAATTTGCGTACGATAACAATTCTCCTGAACAGTAACAGAATTGCTATAAAAGGAAAAACGTAATCTCTCATGGAACACATTTTACAATCAAAATATGTACGCAGAATAAAAATTAATATACACAATTACACAAGAGGAATTAATAAGTATACTAACTGAGAACGATTTTAAAGGGAAGTATCACATGCACTGTTAATGATATGGAAGCTGTCTCCAGCTATGAGTTCCTGGATCAGGTATGCAGCTATGATATTATTAGAGAATTGGTCTTGATAAATAATTTCTCCTGAATAGTGAGAAGTGGGTTCCACTAAATTCAACACAAATTTATTGCTGTTATTTAAAACAAAGAACTGTTGGTGTCTCTCGCAGTGAAGGGTGCGTAAATACTCCACAACACTTGAGACACTGTTCCGGTGGCAATTGATTTCGTCTCTTTCTTTCTGGTGCACAAAAAGCATTGTTCGTGTGTTAACAGATAAAGGAGGTATTATGCCAATACATTTTATTTAACTTAAAATAGAAAAATTAAACGAATCTAGAGCCTACGCAATGTTTGGTAAACCAATCAATTAATTTGCATTTAATAGAACAAAATGCAGAAAGGTTTTGCATAAAAAGAGCTCCGTTACGTAAGGATATAAACAGCATAACATAGTTTAAACATTAAACTTTTTTAATATCTGATCACATAGTTGTTATAAATAGGATGTCACTGTCAAGTTCCACCTACATTTCAACTGGAAGTTGGCCAGAGCGTAAAGTTAACAGTGTACATTGGCAAATTTACAAATGACTTTTGTGCTAAGGTCAGTTTGTCAGCTTATAAGTACAAGAAGTTAGGAAGAATCTGCAAAATAGTGCTCCCATTTTGTACTTCGTTGACAGCTGACGGATATAAAGTAGGGTAAAATGCGCAGGTACTCAAAGTGAAAGTAACGTGACACAAAAGTCAGTTGTGCATCAGCTATTTGTTTAAATTTATGTAATTCATCCGTGGCTCAGCTTGCCACCAAAAGGTTTTTCCAAGCCAATATCCAAGTGCTAGCGAATTTTGTCAGTTGAAATTAAACCAGCAGAAGTAGAAAAACAAATTAATACAAATATTTCCACTATCGTAAGATGCAAAGAAGAGCTGATGAAATGTCAAGTTGTGGTATGAAATAACTTATTTTCAGCGTGTGTAGCTAACCGAAAAGGTGCAAAGGTTGTTTCAAGGGCATGTACGAGTGCTAACTACAAACAGTACTGGTTTCGACAATTTCGTTTCATTTGAACCCTGCCACAAGAATGTTTATAAATGACAATTAGCTTGTCACTAGTCAATGACTTCCATTGCCTTGTGCAATATCATTAAAACGACATAATTAAAATTAAGCACTACCACAATATCATGTAACGCAAATGACTCAACAGCAAATGTGGTTCCTTCCTTTCTTCCTTCATGTTTTACGCTTACGCGTAAACTAACATGTACCAAGCAGGATTTCGAAAACAAATCCGAATAGGGTCCTTAATCCTAATTCCCGTAGTCTCCAATGTCTGTATATTGAGTGTGCTCTTATGACCTGTTTGGAGGGATGAAAAAAAAAAAAAAAAAAAAAAAATCGAGTTTCCAGGAGAAAACAACATTCCACCTCCACATGCGCCCGGGTGGGTAACTCGCCTTCGAATAAAGGTGAGTTGGAAAAGTTCCCTTGCCTGCAACATATCGTACTGAACTTTAAAGCCATTCGCATTCATCATTCACAACACAAAAAATCCTCACCTTCTTATTTATCATTCCCTCATGCAATTTCCATGGATGGTCCAAAATTCTTGTCCTTTTTTGTCGTTCCACCATCTGAAAAATCTCTGCTAATATATCAAAATGTGTGATGTTTCGTTTAAAAAAAGTTATAAGTGAAACACGTCGAAGATATAATTTATAATCTCCATTAATTAGTATTAATCACATTTAATCTTTATTAATCATCCTGTTTTCTCCTCCTTGGAGAAGCGCTGATTTTAATCACTCACAATTCATAAAAAATCAACTGTAGAAACACAAATATAATGCAGTACTAGTTAATATAGGAACACGGCGTGGCAACAGTTATCTGCTGTGTTGACGTCGCCGAAAATTTTCTCCACCGGCGGAGATGGTGAAAGGTGGAGACCAGAGAGCTTACTGGTTTCAAAAAGTTAGGATTAAAAGAGTATCGTCTACTCCTTTGAGAAATGATTAGGCATTAGAAGACTGAATTTACTATTTTATAAATATAGAGTCAAAAACTTCTGAAAGAGAAAAAAAGATAAATGAATACTGTTCATTGTAAAAATAACAGTTAATCTTAAGTACATTTTGAACTTTTTCGACCAAAAGTCACTGGCCCGACTGTGATACAGTGGCGTTTCGATCTTTTAAAATTAAATAAATAAATTTTATATTAATTCAAATATTATATTAAGAATATGAATTTTCATTATAAAAATGATTAAAAGGGAATGAGAAAATTAAGACAGCTTACTAACAGAAAAAGCTAGAAACCTCTGGGTCAAGGCGTTTCGGATATAAGACACTAATTCATGGATATTTCCATAGTTTTCTTCATGAGTTACCTAGTTGGCTGCTTGAGAAATCCTTGAATTTAAATCTCACAGACCAGGAATTTTCTAGCCATTTTTTCCGAAGATAGGGATAACAGTCTTCTTTCTAAATGAGAACAGCAACTGACAGAAACAGTAGATGGGGAATATATATAAAAAAAAAAAAAAAAAAAAAAAGTCAGACCAGACTACACTCCCCCCCTACCCCCTTCCCCAAGAAACTTCCATGATGAATTTAAAGATTTAGTCACGGGGAAATATCTTTATGTATTTAAAGTGATCGTTTAAGAAAGCAACAGCTTACACATTTGAACTCGAGGAGGTGACAGAAGTTTGTATTTGAAACACGAAACCCAGACCTTACCAACGTCTATGAAGACCTGGGTATCCAAGGTTATATGATACAGTGTACTAAAGAACATTACCCACATAAATGACCTCTTTCTTTTTTTTTAGCTAGTGACTTCTCGAACTTCTCAGAACCCATTTTTTCTCCTCTACATATTCCCAGTAAATAATAATGGGGAAGGGATATAACATAAATATAATCAGCGCCTTATAAAATATAGAGGAGTGTGAAATCACATAACATTTGGTTTACAGCCGGATAATAAAAATTTTAGCAAAGTTCAAATGAAAAAAAAAAAAAAAGGTTGTAGCCGAAGGTCAAGAAGAGTTCAGTTAATATAACAATTTTTAGATTTGCAATAATAATGCGCCGTATTTTTTGATAATTGGATTAATAATACACAAGATGCCATTAATATTAATTATTGTTATTAATATGATTTAAGGTTTGCAACTTAAATGGCATATACCTGGGATTTATAACCTGTTTTGTACTTCCTGAGCATATTTGTATACAGAATTGAACTGAAGGAGCGAGTTAGTGTATTGGCGTGTAAAAAAAAAAAAAAAAAAAAAAAAAAAAAAACCTCAAATATCTAAAATAATTACTGCTCTGCACTTTTATTTTGTAATAGATCAATGACGTAATAGTTTCAAGACAAATACAGAAAAATAATGGTTAGACATTAAAATGGTTCATAAAGATTTTTCCTCCCGACTAATTCTTTAAATTCATCATGGAAGTTTCTTCACCTTTTGGGATTAAGTTAATAAATGTTTAAACCCCTCTTTAGATTTCTAAGGTTGGTATTCCCGGCTGATCTGCGCATACGAGTATTACTGCCTTTTACTGGACCTGGTTTTCCCTTTCAGTCATTTCCGACCGTAGGAGACTTGTAGGCATTACCCACAAAGTATTCCTGGTGAGATTTTTACAGAATAGTTCACCATTGCTTTCCCCAACCCCCCCAATTTTATCCGAACTCGGGACCGGCATATGGCCGGGACGTATTCGTGACTGTAATTCATGTGTGTGTTCACGGGGCCGGTTTGTCTGTTCTGGGAGACGAAAAACCCGAGTTTCCAGGTGAAAAAAAAAAAACTTGCCTCCGTATGAGACCGGCTAACTCACTTTTAGTCGAAAGAGACACAAAGGGCTTTGTCTATACGGACTGAGTAACGGAGGCTCGCCTTTTAAACTGGAATGTAAAAATATGTAACATGCATGTAAGTGTGTGTATGTATGTATGTATGTATGTATATATATATATATATATATATATATATATATATATATATATATGATTATCAGTTGTATTTACTCGGTATGAAGATATGTTCATATTTTTTCACTGACTGAATTCCGAGAATTAGACAAACAATTAATTTTATTTAACACACAACATGTTTCGTCGGAAAGCCGACTTCTTCAGGAATGAGAACATTGAAATCAAACATAAAAAACACCACAAAGAAACATTGTATCACTACAAAATCAACTATAAACTACAGTTAAGGTTGAACTGAAGCTGCAGTCCAGGCTAAAGTTCTATTGTGAGGCAAATGCGAGCGTGTGACTTCACGAGTGTGCCAGTATCTGATAACAGAGCTAAACGAGTCCGGTAAATTATAACTAAGGTTACTGTTTATGTGATGAGAGTCCACGACAATTTCTTTAGCCTCAACTATGCCGCGTTCTACAAGGAAGGCAGCATAGTTGAAGGTTTGATGGTCCAGTTTATCTCCTATTGGCGGCCTTCACTATTTGTGTTCACTGAGAACAGCACATGGCTTGAGAGGGCGCTTGCTGTGGTTCTGTTGTAAGCAATGTCCCTTTGATGTTCCTCGAGATGTAGGAGGATGGACTTCTCAGTTTGGCCATAATATGGTTTCCCACAGTCGCATGTGATTTTATACACCCCTGGAAACTGAAGATGATTGTGAGCCTATTTGGGTTTGCTTAGAATTGATGAGTTTAGGAAGAGTAGAAAAGCACGTTTTTATGTTAAATTTTTTCAAAATTCTTCTTAGTTTCAGGGAGAGCGAGCTGATGTACGGTAAAGAGTTATAACGTTTGGGGTTGTCCTGTGTGTCTACGTTGTTTTGATGACGGCGGTATAGTTATTTATTAATAGTTTGAAGAGTAGTCATTATGTGCGAAGGTTCTTTTTAGATGTTGTAGTTCATTTTTTAGCTCTTCCTCGTCTGACAATACAGACCTGGCACGATGCGCTAGAGTAGAGATGATACCCAACTTCTGTACTGGATAGTGGTGTGAGGATGCATACATCCGTGTGCGTTGATTTTCTGAAAATCGGGATTTTTATGGAGTCAGACATCTTAGTAAGTTTGACGTCTAAAATAAGGTAGAGATCCATCTTCAATTTCTGTAGTCAATTTGATGTCTGGGTGGAAGTTAAGTGATTTTAAAAAAAAAATGTGAAGATTATCTATCCCGTATTCCCAAATAAAGAATATGTCGTCAACATATCGGAGCCATATTTTAGGCTTAAGTGTAGCAGAGAAGACTTTTCTTCGAAATCCTCGAAAAAAAATGTTGGCTAGTATTGGAGACATGGGGCTGCGCATTGCCAATCCCTTATTTTGTTTATAAATTTTTCCTTCAAACTCAAAGTAGCCTGAGTTAACACAATGTGATAGCAGAGCAAACATCTTTTTTGAGATCTTGTTACTTAAATATATTAAGAACCTTTTGAGTTGGAATATTTGTGAAGAGTGCTAACACGTCAAAGCTCACCATGATATCTGAATTCTTGAGCTTTATATTTTTAATTTCAGAGACGAAGTCTTTTGAATTTTTGATGTAAGAAGGAGATCTGCTTGCAAAACCTTTTAAGGATGATGCTAGATATTTTGATAACCCATATGTAGGTGAGTCAATACTATCAATACTAGTTTCCAGGGGTGTATAAAATCACATGTGCTTGCGGGAAACCATATTATGGCCAAACTGAGAAGTCCATCCTCCTACGTCTCGAAGAACATCAAAGGAACATTGCTTACAACAGAACCAGAGCAAGCGCCCTCTCAAGCCATGTCCTGTTTTCAGTGAACACAAATAGTGAAGGCCGCCAACATGAGATAAACTGGACCACAACATCAAACCTTCATAGATGCCACGACGAGGTAGAACGCCGCATTGTTGATTGTAAAGAAATTGTCGTAGACTCTCATCACATAAACAGTAACCTTAGTTATAATTTACCGGACTAATTTAGCTAAAGCCTGTGTAGCTCAGTGCCAGGAACCGGAGACACTATACCACCTAATGTTATATTGCAAGGAAGCAGAAGTAACTTGGAAAGCCGTTAAAAGATGGCTTCCAGAAATCAAAGTAATCAATGAAGAAATGTTATTCTGGCTAAAAGGAAAACATATAAACAGGGTGCAAACAATTGTTCTAATCCTAACGATGTACGCAATTTGGGCTCACAGGTGCGACCAAGCGTATGGAAGGGAAGACAGTCCCGGAACAATATCGAAATTACATCACTACATCCAGGAGGAGATCACCAATTCGGTCCAGTCCAGAAGAATGACTATAGAAGAATGGACACACTTAACCTCCAATCTTACATCAGACGAACCCTCCAACCAACAACAGAACGACACCTTCATCACTCCTAGTGGAAATGGGACAAATCGGAAGTAAATTCGGAAGGATACTAACTCTCCACCTCCACCAGAGGAAACAGCACCTGAGTCACTTGGAACAGATCTCCTACCGCAGGAAAAAAAAGTGCTCTCCTACTTCATTGCATGCGAATGTTATTTCGCTGTACAGATGTATATATGATTTATCTTGTAGAATATATAGATTGTTAAATATATAATAAGTGTGATATATAATTATATATATGGTATGTAAATAGAATTAACTGTATATTTAAAAAAAAGCTGAATTATACCTTAATTGATGTAATAGAGAAAATAATGTGTCTGTAACTAACAGATGAGATTCCCTGTTTATAAGCAAATGAAGTTAAGGCATTTTAAGAGAACAGTAATGTAACAACTACATTATAACATGATGATATAACATAAAATGAAACTTCGATTGAAATAATGGTATAACAAATGTATATATTGTATATAGAATTCATTATGATGTAAATAATTGCAAAAGTTTATAATAAAGTTGTTTAAACTGAAAAAAAAAAAAAAAAAAAAAAAAAAAAAAAAAAAAAAAGTAGCTCAGTGGATGTAGCGTTTGTATATCACAGCGCTTGGCTGCACGAAGGAAGACCTGGTTTCGAGTCTAGTCGGCGACTAGAGGATTTTTTTTCTAAGCCTTTTTTCGACCGGTTCCCGAGTTAGTCGATCTCTGGTACGGGCAAGCAGGTTTTTCCTCCCGGAAACTCGGGTTTTTCGTCCTGTAAACTCAAGAAAATCGACCGTAGAACCCACATTATTTCAGACATTAAATATATTGTGTTAGGGTTAGGGACCACGAGATGGCGGCACATTTGAGCCGTCTCTCTTCACTGTGCACCGCTTAATTAGTGATAGCTTTGAGCCATCTATCTCTGATTGGTACCAGTGGAGATTGAACTGCCCACTCAATCTCCAAAAACTTGGAACTGCCCACTCAATCGCCAAAAACTTGGAGATTGAGTGGGCAGTTCAATCCCCGTATACGAGAATAAAAAGGCGTTAGCTGATTTTTTTTTTTTTTTTTTTTTTTCTCATTTAGCTCTGCTATCAGATACTGGAGCACTAGTTAAGTCACACACTCGCGGATGCCTAACAATAGAACTTTAGCCTGCCTGGACTGTAGCTTCAGTTCAAACTTAACTGTAGTTTATAGTCGATTTGGTAGTGATACAATGTTTCTTTGTGGGGATTTTTATTTTGCTTTCAATGTTCTCACCCCTGAAGAAGTCGGCTTTCTGACGAAACATGTTGTGTGTTAAAAAAAAATTAATTGTTTGTCAAATTCTCGGAATTCAGTCAGTAAAAAATATGAACATATATATAATCTGTAAGTGTGGAATAATGTTTACTTTTTTGAAACTTCATCACAGAGAATGCAGTATTAAGTCAGTATTCATGATATCCTTTAAATGGAAAGATCCGGGTTCGAATCCTGTCTAGGCTGCAAAGAATCTAAGTTTATATATATATATATATATATATATATATATATATATATATATATACACACACACACACACACGTAGGGACGTCCAGAAAGTAAGTTCCGTTTTTAAATATTTTCACTGCAGCCTGCGATCGCAATGGTGCGCATGCGTGCTGAGTTTGTTGATTCGTTAGCAGGGCGTTAGTGCCATTTTCGGACATTCTCGCAGTGCGTACGTTTCTTGGCGTGTGTGTGTGTGTTTATAATGTCTAACAAAATTGAATCGCCCGCCGTATGTAAAATTAGGTCAGTTATTCGTTTCTTGAATGCGAGGAATATTAAAGCAGCTGAAATTCATCCGCAAATTATTGAGGTTTATGGAGAACACGCAATGAGTGATTCAATGGTACGAAGATGGGTAAGACTTTTTAATGAAGGAAGGACAGGTGTGCCCAATGATGAACGAAGCGGGCGACCATCTTTAGTGACTGACGATTTGGACTAACGCCAGCCCCACACACACGGCTGGAGCAACACAACAACTTCTCGCCACCTTCGGCTGGGAACAATTCCATTCCCTCATATAGTCCTGACCTCGCACCAAGCGACTTTCACCTGTTCAAACATCTGAAATCTTTCCTTGGTGGCCAGCGGTTTCAAGACGACGACGACGAAGTCAAAGAAGTAGTCAATATGTGGTTTGCGTCACAGGCGGCAACCTTCTACGAAAGGTATACAACTCTTGTGTCCCGTTATGATATATATATATATATATATATATATATATATATATATATATATATATATATATATATATATATTAAACACATAAGGATTCTTTGCAGCCTAGACTGGCCACAGTCATATATGGCCATTTCGATATAATTCTAAACAACCACAATCAACCGAGTCGCATAATGTAGACTAGAGAGCCTAATAGTAGGCGAGTTCACGATATTACAAAACACCATTTGTAGTTTGAATCTTCTCTACAAATATCAAAAAACTATACAGAAACATATAATTTTAACTTCCAAAGCTAATATTGATATTCATTTATTTAAAAATCAATTATAAAGGTGGCCCATAAATCACGAAAAAATTTAAACATTTAATAATTTTTTTTATTTAATGATTTTTAGTATTTCTTGTTATAATGAAATACAAAACTGTAGATTTTTATTAGTGATGAAAAACCACTTATTTTAAACCTCTTCGTGACTTATGGGTCAACCTGTATGACATAATGACTCATTAACGATTTATTTGAAATAACCGACACTAACGCCACACTTAAATTAGCGAGCCACAATGCAAACAAACATACTACTCCCTGCAACACACCTGTAAAAAGCTCTATTACTGTATTCTTTCTTTTTCCCAAAGATCACGTTAACATTTCCATGGTTTAACCTTTTTAATGAAACCTACTAAAAACACCTGTCCAATCGCCATTCATGTTCCTCCCACTAATTACAAATAACGTGTATATTTTACC
This sequence comes from Typopeltis vanoorti, assembly GCF_054136105.1. Classification (NCBI taxonomy): domain Eukaryota; kingdom Metazoa; phylum Arthropoda; class Arachnida; order Uropygi; family Thelyphonidae; genus Typopeltis; species Typopeltis vanoorti. Next base: position 64,879,117 of record NC_143559.1, read on the forward strand.
AAATCACGAACTGATATCATAGCAAATATATCAGGAACAGTTAATTTTGCGCGCATTCTATTTCCTTTTTTTTTTTTTTTTTTTTTCTGCTTAGTCTCTACTCCCCTCAAAAAAGAGCAAGTACCGTATGTGAATTGCGTATTTTAAAATCGCGGAATGAAAATTTCGAACAGATTTCTAATTGAAATCTCGTGTATAATGGTGCCAAAAGAGAGATTTTTATTATATATTTTAAAGTAAAAATAAATAGAACAATGGTAATTATTTTGTTTATTTAATGTTTTAATTCATAACACATACGTTTATTTTGTAAAATATGAATAATTTCATGAACATATAATTTCATACAAAAAAAAAAAAAAAAAGGATTTAAGCAAGCGTAAGTACTTCTGTTTGTAATATTAGGTCTAGAGGAGGTAAAGGGGAGAAAATCAAATTTCTAGATATACGACGCACACCGCACACGGATTCGGATATCGCATAAGTTAGGAATTTATTATTTGCTTAGCGTTATTATAGCGGCCGTGAGTTCCAGGTTTGTTTGTTTTCATGTTGATCTGCATATTTTACAAGATGAAAATTCCACAGATTTCCTGCCTCCGAAACTTATGTTATGAAAGGAGTTCTATAAGATTGACACAAAAGAAATTTTTCAATACATGGCGCGTCGAGTGAGTACAAGGGGGAGGTCACACCTGGGAAGTTGTGTAAGAATGTAGTTAGTACGGGTGTGCAGACAGATTTTTTTGCTTCGGGAGTGGTGAATGAGTGGAATGAATTGCCAGAGACAGTTGTGAGTGCCCTGACAGTGAATGAGTTTAACGAGAGGCATAGTAAGGATGAATCTTCTAACCACATGGAGCTTAAAGCTAACAGAATTACAGGTTCGGAAAATGCAGCAGATTCTTAAATTCCTTAATTAAAGCTGATCTTGAATACGATTCAAAAACAGGTACATAGAAGATGAATAAGTATGACAATTATGCCGGAAACTTATGTGAGGTATCACACAGACTTATAAATGAAAGAAACGTATTTCTTTTACTTAATTTGAGCGAAACGTTTATCACCATTTATTTTTCTCCCCTTACGATAGCACCGACACACGAAGAGCAAATAAATGGATTTAAATTTTGCAGAGCTGAATTACCATGACACACGCTTTCTGAATGAGCTGACCTAGTTTCTGTCATCTTTTATGTACTTCGCAGTTATTTTAACCTTTGTTCATTTGCCAAGTTAATTAGCCTTGAACTGTATTAACCCGACATAAAACATATCTGAAAAGATGATCATTCATTTAATAACAGCAAAAGAGCATTCCTGGTTGGAACACAATTTGTTATAATAATAAAATAGAGAAGTGTACAGACCACATTTTCGGAGTAAGACAACCAAAATATTAATGAAAAGGGAGGGGAGGGAAGCACTGGGATGTACTTATCTTTAACTCCGTGATATAATATTACGTTATCTTTATGGTAGTAATGAAATCAAGGAAACTAATCTTTTATGTGCATGACGTATTGCTATACGTAAATATGTACTCGTTGAAGGATTATGTATATACATCAAAAATTTTTTTATGAATAATTATAAAAATTATGCTTTAGCATCAATTTGGAAGATCAAGGAATAACTGATTCCAGAAGATTTTTATATAAGATTATAATTGAATAACATTTCACTTCTCTGGTTATTAATTGTAGTTATTAACTGCATATGCAACCATGCAGTTAATAACTGTGTGCAAATCACATTATTGGTTTATTGCATTTTAGCACTATATCCATTATAAAATAACGAAGTTAATATTGTAAATGAATAATGATAATAATAATAAACTGTAATTAAATTTTGGATTTTTTTGTTTGCATATCACTTATATATTTTCATATAAAAAACATTGCAAACGAATGTTTTTGCTCTGTTAAAAGAAATCTACGCTTCTTTTTTGAGAAACAGACACTTTTATCTTCGAGATAATCAAACTATGTCTCACTGAAATGGCTAATATTGAAATTCAATGCGAAAACTAAAATCTCGTGAAATCTCACGAAACCAAACCTAATTTTACTTGCGCACTCTATCAATGGAAAACATGACGAATACACAAATATATATATATATATATATATATATTTCCTTCCGTTTCTTTTCACTTTCTGTTTTTGTTTTTCACAACATTATTAATTGAGGAGTTGCAAATTTTTGGATCTTTCTAAGTTGCGTTCTGAGAAGTCGCAAATATAAACCTGCACTGGCAGCTAATTCGATTGAGTAGTTTTTGTATTTTACTTCTCTTCATGATTTCAGATTTATAATGTGATCACATCCATTACCAACAATGAAGATCTATACTGATTTCTGTTTATTATTAAGTTTAACAACTTTCATCGTATGGTGGCGCCCATGTGCACATCAAACGTCATTTTGATAATATATTTCCTTCCGTTTCTTTTCATTTTCTGTTTTTGTTTTTCACAGCATTATAATTAGTTTGAAACCGATTTTTTTTTTTTTAATTCAACCTACAAAATAGAGAATAAATAGCTAGTTCCTGAGCCATGGAATAGAATATACAGATTAAAAAGGAGCGTAGTAAAGAGTGTGCGATAAAAAAAATAAATAAATAAAACAATAATAAAAAAATAATAATAATAAGCTGTAAAGCAGTTGAGAAGTGTTACTCTGAAATTAGCCAAAACATTAACTAAGTATCGAACTTTAGATAATATTTTATTTTAATTTATTCCAAAACTTCCTACAAGAGTCCTTTAAAAAGCCATTACACGATATATAATTAAAGAATACATTCCAGCTGTATAGCAGCATTACTGCATAATGGCAACAATTGCAAAGTCTTTCGGCCAATGTAACATTTTAAATCCATGAATTTGTAACTTCATGATAATCATCTAATAATATTTACATTTTAAGTTTTATGATGAGCGCAATATTACCACCGTTCTTTATTTATTATTCGTTATATATATATATTTTTTTTTTAAAAAAATTTCAATTTTATGACAGAAAATATATCACAAAACATCAATACAGTGCAAAGGAAGAACAGACTTCAGACTATCATTTCATAGCAGCTTAAAGTTATTACTAGATGGAGGGAGAAAAAGAAGAGCTAATTAAAAGAAATAGTAATTAATATCTGGAAAATTCCTCAATTTACTACTGGTCATGTGCAGACTATAAGAAAATTTTATGCGTTATCTTTTTAACTTTTCTTTCGCAAACACAAAACCAACAAGAATCGTGTATTTGCCTCTGCAATGACTCAAAAGAGAAATTCAATGTTTTATTTTTGTTGTTCTCTTTCTTACTGCTGCGTTTTATATGCTGTCTTTGCGCATATGTGATGTTTCAGGTGTGATATTTTCCACCTTCGATCTCTTTTACATTTTCAACTTTCACTTCCAAAGAAAACGTCAGCTGGGTGTCCTAACAGCTATAAATAACAATAAAAAAAAAAAAATGAATAGCCTCCTTCCAGTGGGTAATTCTCACTTTCTAACTGCATGATGGTCAGTTGTCTGGATACATGTGTTGTGAGCTCACAGCACGTATACCCAGTAAAACTACTTGGCCCAATGTCAAGAGCTAAACGCTAAAGAATAGTCTCACTATCCTACGATTTGGTTTCTTGAAGAGACCGCTTCTTTGTATTTAAATATATTAACACTGTTACAAGTCATTTGGACAACTCTCGCGTTATTTATTGTCTTGCAGTCTAACTTCAGTGCCTTGCCAAATGAAACCCTCTTATTTTTTTTTTTCACGTACTCTTATAGCAAAAAAAAAAAAAAAAAAAGATGCATCATTTTGTTCCGGCAAATTGCTTCAGGCCAGGAAACAAGAAGATAAAAGAAAATTTTAAATGATCCTTTACTTGCTTATTCTCCTGAGAATCCTTGGTTCATCTTTCACTACTACTGAAATGTTCTGAACTATCGGTGGGATGATGTGTTTTGTTTGTAAACGCCTTACCGATTCTTTTTTTCTATCCCACACTTTCTCCAAATTTCTTCTGTTTCAAGCATGTTCATTCTTTAGCTTGGTCTTTTATAGTTTTATTTATTTATTATTTATGTTTGTATTATTTCTTATCTTTTGTAGGCTCTACGTCCTTTCCGGAATCCTTTAAATTATTTCCTTTCATTTAACTAATTTCAGTTCTTTCTAACGCCATGGAGAAAGCCACTAATAACAGTTCAACTTGTACACTATCTTGAAGTTTCTCAACTAATACACGATTGCCAATTTAGATTCCATCATCGATCAACAGGGATCCTCTTGCTCGGAAAAAGTTTGGGGAATCTCAAGTGGTAGCGCTTGATATCGCTAAGGCATTTGACCGGGATTGACACAAAGACATATTAAGTAAGTTTCCAACATATAGTTTGTCTTCTGCAATTGGACTGTCAGCCTTCACTTTGAATCATCACATTTTGCCACTAATGCTGGTCCTCCACAAGGCTCTGTTCTTTCATCTACTCTCTTCTTTTTATATATCAATGACCTTCTCCAGAAGATTGCAAATACAGTCCACTTTTGCTGACGAATCCAGTGCATTTCTCTTTCTCATCTGACAAGTCTTGCATTATACACAAATCATCAAAAGTTACAGAATATCAAATTTTATACTCTTAAATTTATCTTCAAAAGATTATTAAATGGAGTTATAATAACACTGTTAGCTTCAATGCTGGTAAAACTGAATTCTGTTTTATTTCTCCAAAAAAAGAACCTTTTCCCTCTAGTTTTACTTTCACAACATCCAAAACTCCAGACAAGATGTGGTTTCTCTTCTTGGAATTACTCTAACTTAGAATTTCTCTCTCATGACATGAACGTATTACAAATATCGTTACCTCAGCATCCAAAAAATTAAGTTTTTTTTTCTCTCTCTCTCTCGCTCGAGGCGTTACTTTATATGTGAACAGCTGTTAATTCTACAAATCACGACTCTGTCCAACTATTGAATACTGCTCTCACATTTGGGATGATGCCTCTAAGAGCTGCCTAAAATATTTGACGCAGTAGTGATGAGAGCAATTAATGATCCATCTCTTAGCAATTCACATTGTACTTTCTTTCGCAGAGACGTTTGGTTTGTTAATTCTTTACCCACCCATTAAGAATTATACACATACTAGCCACTGAATTAGAAATCTTTATGTAGATATATGTAAACGTCACTTACGCAGCGTATGTCACGTGTTCTAGGCAACTATTTAAGAATTCTGATGGTCAGTAATCGTCAACAGCATTGATCACAATGCGAAAAACAAAGAATCTTTTGGAGTTCGATATGGGCCTTATTGTAAGCGCCCATCTGTCTGGAGCCACGATTTTGAAAACAGTAGAGCTGACTGGTTTCTCAAAAGGTAAGATATCCCGAGTGTTTAATCAGTGGGGATATAACCCAAAGTGCTTGTTTAAGAGGCGTAACTGTGGTCCTAAAACAATCTGTCAGGAAAAAGATCGCTGTTGTCTGAGAAGGCTTGTACGGACAAACGGAACTTCCTGGGTGCAGCAAGTGACCGGACCGAAGCATTTAATGAAGGCTGTTTCCGATCCATATCTCGCCGAAGTACCCGCAGGGGATTGAAGAGGATCGGTATTTGCAATCGACGGAAACCACTGAAATTTCTACGAAATTTCTAATTCAGCGTCCAGTATTGTGTATAAACCACTTTGCCGAAAATAAAATTACAATTTAGCATTATTTTTCTGAGTTTTTTAATATTTAATTTTTGTTTCAAGGTTAGTATGGTGGATAATAGTACATATTTAATTTTTTTAAAAAAGTTGTATCCTTCAGGATACAACTTTTTTTTAAAAAAATTGAATTCCAGAGATCCTGCATAGAGTAGTGATACATATCAATGCATGATCATGTATAATATAAAATATATGAAAAAAAAAATGGATAACAACTTCCTCCCCAGGTTGTACTTATTATACAAATAAGATTACTTCAGTCTTTCCCTCCCCCCCTCTCTATTTACAAAGATCAGAAGGCTAATTAGACATATCAACGAACTTTTCTAAATATCGCCTAGTAGCTACTATTTCTAAACAAGGAGACATTTTTAACCAGACTCATTTTCAAATGAAAACAAAAAGAAAGGGAAAGATTTTAAATAGAATAACGTGTTCTTAAAAGCGCATTACAAAATAAACTGGTTGATGATTTATACAAATGTCTAGAAGTGAACAGTGTAATACAACTGAAATAAATGCAGTAAAGCAGTAATAACGGAGAAACAAATCACTCTAATTAATTTTGCAGATTCATGATACCATTCAGTTATTTAATAAACTACAACTTCTATTAGACCACAAATCTAGAGCGTAAATATGAGTAGTTGAACTAACAGTCACTTTCAAAACAAACTTGTTTCAATAAATAAATAAATAAATAACTTGAACACTTTACATTCAGAACTCTTTAAGAAGATTTAAAGCTTAGTATTTCATGTGTAGTATTTCTTGAAGAACGAGATCACTAAGTAAAACAAAAAAAAACAAAATTTTACTGAACAAACATCCTGAAATTGGCAGAAACGACGATGTTTTTTTGTTTTTATTTTTAGCAGTCAAAGTGCCTACAAGAACCGGCTCTATTTCAAGCACAACTTGATTTTGACGATACCGACTTTCATCCTGTTATTGTTATTAATCAGTATTTTATCTGTAGTCCGGAAAAAATATATTATTAGAAACGGTTCCAGTTAAAGACGATGCTATCCACACGTAGTAGAAAAACAGCGTGAAACACAACTATAAAGTTATTATAGTTCTTGAAAAAAAAAGTATGTAACTGCAAGCAAAATATGTTATCGTCTATCACGAACTTTCCAGAACTGAGTACACTGTTATTAGTCGACTAGAAATACAGTTCATCATTGTGGTTCTGCGATTTGAAATAAGCAACTTCATTTTTAGTTCTTTACTAAGTACAAAGAAGGCCTTATATGGAGGTCGTCTTTCTCTCTCCGTCTGTGACCCAATATCTGGGTTTCAACTACTTAATGGACTTTGATGATTTTCGCATAGGGAGGGAACACTTACTACTTTTTTTTTTTTTTTTTTTTTTTTTTTTTTTTAATATAATAACATCAGGTTTTAACTACGGCCATGCCAACGTACAATTTCTTTGGCGATGAAATATCACTGCTTAAATCATTAAATGATATTGGTGTAGAAGACACTTATTGAAAATCATTACGTACATAAGGTTTGTTGTGTATAAAGAAAACAAAGAAAAAAAAAGCATACACAAGTATCCAAATGTAATTTATAAGTTTTTTCTTATGCTGTGACACAAAAAATGCTATGAAAGTTTTCGAAAGATTAAAGGCGTCCAGGTTTATTAATTTAAATAAGAACTGGGAAATATTTTGAAGTGATTTATAAAGATTCATAAAAAGGAGAGAGGATACTTCCCTTCTCCCTTCCACTTATTAGGCCTACTGGGCTGTTACAGAGCTAACTTAGCTCTTCTAAGTCGCACCCGTCCCGAGGATAAAGTGACTTGTCCTATACCTGTAGTTCGGGGCTGTGGCTATGTTCACAGGGCCGGTTTGCCTTCCCCGTGAACTGGGGAGAAAAACCCTGCTGCCACACCCAAGGCTGGCTAACTTGGCTATGTCTGAGAAAGATCCTTAAGCTCCTCACGTCAGTGACGGGAATCGAACCCGGGACACTCCTTTCCCAGGTATATTGTTGCGAAGCGCATAGCCACTAGACTAATCGCGCGGACAGAGCGAATACTTAAAAGCATTAATATTTCAAAGTCCTAAAGTCCCCCCCCCCCTTATTTTTTTAACGTGAATCCCACCGAAGAAAGGCTGCAGACCCATATATTAGTACCAGAAGTGAGCAAGCAATCGAGAAAAACTCTGTTCCAGAGATTAAACATGGAACTTTTTTCAAACCACTAGAGGCCTTTAATGAGAGGGTGGTGGTTTCATACAGGGAGACGAAAATCATCTTCCACACATAAAAGTACTTCTTTGAAGATCACAAAATTCCTTTGCACTTGAGTGATGATCGAAAATGACTGCAGTTCAACTGTTCCATCGATTATCGCATAAAAGGCTGGGAGAGGCAGTTGCTCACACTGTCTCATATGCTTCTCCAGAATATCCCACTTGTGTTCGATAGAATTCAAGGGACTATGCTAGGTAGAACATGGATTCGAACTTATTATTCAAGTCATTTTAAAAAGGTTTTAAAATGACTTGATCCTCTATGTCAGTTTAGATGACTGTAATCTCCTGATGTGAGACTGTCATGAGAAGCTTGAAAAATCATTCTGTGTTCCGAATTATCTGATCTTTAGTCCGCCAACGGTATTAAATGTAGTATAGGAAATATATAAGTGTAATATATTTCCGCCTGCACTTTTCGCAGGCGGAAATGGCATGAAAAAAAAAATAAATAAATAATAATAATAATAATAATAATAATGTTACTTATCAGAGGACTGCTTGCACACTATCAAGAGGCTATGCAGTGCCCTCTCTAATATCATGCCAGACCAGTCTCCAGCTTTAGCTGTAGAGTCAGCAAATGCAAGATCGAAACTCTCTATCTAACCCTACATCATGTGAACTAGCAGGAATTTACAACACTAGAAAATCAGTGATTGTGGCATTAGTTTAGGTAGCATTTCCTGAATAATAGGCATTCAATTATAAAATATGCAGTTCTCGACATACTGTTTTTGGTGAAACGAACACTGACGATAACGCTGCCAAAGTTCGACTATTTGCAAAAGTAATTCCGAATAGGATGCTGATGGTACCTGTCATTCATATTTTCTTTCAGCCAAACAATTATTTTTGTTGTTTTCCCCTGTCGTTTTCAGATATGGAACACACCTCAGACATTGACATATCCATCTAAAGCAGGGGTCGGGAACCTTTTTGAACCAAAGGGCCATTCCACCAAAAAAATTAATTAAAACAAACTTTTGGGAGCCGCAACTTCAAACTTAGGTAAATTTGTTTTTAATTCAGTACTTCCAGATATCAAATACCACTTTTATGTTTCCATATAAATTTTTTATATGTTCAATAAATAAAACAACATTATTAAGTTTTTAATCACAAAACATGTTTAAGTAAGTATAATATTGCAAAAAAGTCAGAATTTGTATTGCAAAAAGAATTAGTCCGAACAAAAATACAATATGATTGTTTTAATTTAAAATTCACTAATGAGACTTTTGATTTTGCATCTTTTCAGCCAATTTTCGTAAATCTGGATTGTATATCGTGCACCTTAATAGTAATTCGGCTTTCAAACTTTCATCAGTCAATTTGTTCCTATACTTATTTTTAATGTAATTCATTGAAGAGAAAAAGTGTTCGTAATTGTACGTTGAACCGAAAAGAGTCAAAACCCAAAAAGCAAGTCGTCTGGCATTTGAATAATTAGTAGGGAAAGAATTCCAACATTTAAATATAATTTCCTGTGGTGTTTCTTCCATAGTTTCCTCATTTTCTTCAATTTGTGCTGCCATTTCCTGAAGTTTTTGTACCCAGATACTTTTATTCTGAATTTCCAGAAGCTCCATTTGTAGTTCTTCAATTGTTATTCCGGGAAAAGCTTCAATATCTATTAATTTTAAATTGCAATTTAACGGATGTAATATAAATTTCATCATTTCCTGATGTTTTTAAAAATCCTGAAATCTGCTTGTAAATGAATCTAAAATTACTGTAATCATTTCAGCGAATATTTTGCAATCAACTTTTTCTTGATTTAAATTCAATCTGTAATTTTTTAGATTTTCAAAAATATATAAATTTTCTTCAGTAACATCTTCGAAAAACATTCTTGGTTTCTGTTCAAAGGTAAGGACTTCCTTTAGTAATTGTAAGGCTGTGTTTCCCTTCTCTTGCAACTTCAAATTTAGTTTATTAAAATGTTCTGTCATATCAAGCAAAAAACAAAAATTTTGTATTCATTCGGGATTACTGAGAAGTTCCACATGATTTACGTTATAATTTTTAGTGGTTAAGAAAACAATTACTTCTTTTAAGCACTGAAAAAAAAAACGTTTTAATGCTTTTTCTCTTGATAAACATCTTACAGATGTAAATGTCACTAAATCTTTATGTTTGCTACCTAGTTCCTCTAAAAATGTGTCAAAAAGTATGTGATTCAACGCCTGAAATCGGACCATTGGCAAAACAACATCCATCACTCTTTTTAGTTGTGGCAATAATCCCAAAGAATTTGCAACTAAAGCTTCTTGATGCAAAATGCAATGAAATGAAATAACTCCATGTGGAATATGAGTGGAGAATAATTTAATAACAAACCCCTTATTTTTCGCAATCATAGAAGGCGCGCCATCGGTCGCAATGCATACTATATTATTAATATTTTTATTTTTATTCTGTAAACTTGTTAGAAGGTTTACTGAAATATCTTGATCTGTAGCGTATCCTTTAAGTGTTACAGATCAAGAAATTCTTCTCGAATACCGGAAGATGTGATATATTTAACCATCACGCAGCACTGTGCCATATCGGAAATATCATTTGATTCATCTACTGCAATAGATATAAAATCTGCAGAATTAATATCCATAATTTGCATATTTGAAACTTCTGCAGAAATTATTACAATCCGTTCCTTGATAGTTCTAGCCGAAAGAGGTAAATCTTTAATGTTTTTACGTATCTCGTCCTTATTTTTCATATCCTTAAATAGAATTTCAGACATTTACACATGCAATTTTTTTAGAAATTCGCCATCGGTAAAAGGTTTTCCCGCTTTTGCTATTTCAACGGATAACAAAAAACTTGCTTCAGTAGTATTCGACGAGGATTTCGTCCAAGTTGACAAATTTCTTTGCTGAAGCAATGTTTTTTTTTTTTTTTTTTTGTAATTCTTCAATAGATTTTTTTTCTATTATCACCCTCAGGATATTTTTACTGAAGTCTAAATATATTCCTCGAAAATGTCGTTCGACATTACTTGATTTGCTATTTTGAAGTCGTAGATGGCAAATTAAACATTGCGGATTTCCATTTCCTTCTATAAATGCAAATTTCTCTATCCACATTTTATTGAATCCTCTGTTTTCTTCGATTATTTTTCTTTTTCTTGAACTCATATTAGTAGGGTTATTATCGCAAATTTACCTGCAAATAAAAACACAAATTCAACATAATTTGATCAATTAGTTCAAATTTTCGCCGTGGCGCTAGTTACCTTAGGCAGGGTTAACATTTAGCGGTATTTCAAATGTAACGTAGTTGTCAGTTGTTCATGTCATAAAATTTCATGAGTAATACATGTCACATGCATGGTATCTAGCGCCACAAGCCGTATCAAAAACCAATATTTAGTCGTTTGTATTAATTATGTATCTTTTAATTCAATATAAAAGAGTCGCACTTTGTTCAGCCAAGAGTAGCCGGTTCCCGACCCCTGATCTAAAGGCACTTCTTGCCTTTTGGGAGCTTCAGTCAGATGAAACTAGAAATCAGCTAATATCATGCCCTTCTCCAATACTTTCTGTTGTATATTCACCGACTGCACTGCGCAAGAGTTTTACACCCAGAATGATGTGTGATATAATATACATATTTTGAAATTCACCTCCACCAAAGGGTTATTATTTGAGACATCCGCTAAGTTTAATTCTGGAGGCAACCCAGAATTCCCACAATCACTGGATAGAAACCTTCAGTCTTAAACAGTTTATGATATCGAAAGAAGGAAAACAGGCATCAATTAACCTAGTTAATTCTATTAATAAAAATAATCTGATGCTGAAAAGACGTATTAAACATAATAATGTTAAACATATTAAAAGGGATAAATGCATGAAAGCTTGACGAGGCAAGCATTTTTGCATCCTTTAGGCTTCAAGGGGAAACAGCAAAAATTTCGAAGTTAAATTCTGTCCCTAGTCCATCCTTCCTTGGAATTTCACAGCCTGTTTGATATTCTACTTCCCCCATGTTACAAAATACTAGCAGTTCCTGTATGTGCACAGCACTGCATTTCCTGCAACGATTCAACAGAGCAGTTCAAAAATAAAATTTGCAATGCAATGCATGTCTGTCCATCACCGTTACGTATTATTATTTTTAATAACAGTCCTACATGAGAAAGGAAAGAAACCTGTGGTGTAGTATTAAACGGACTAATATCAGATAAGCTGGGAATCTTTCACTAGAAAACAAACGATCTTTTTCCATGTCACCTCTGGTACCACTAAGTAAGGTGGTATTCTCACATCGGGGTGATGAAAATCATCACATACCCAAAGGAATATAAAACAATTATATCGAATAAACGAATGGTGCCCACTAAATATTATTAGCATTTTCTTATTTATTTTTTTAAAGTTTATTTTGTAACATAACTCACACATTTATCGCTAGTTTATTGTAAAGCAACTTTTCGAATTATTGTAAGAGTCCTCTCTTCTTGTCGAAATAAATAAATAAATAAAAATTAAAACCTTGATCCTCAACATTTCACTCCTCGAAAAGAAGTGGCCTCTGCAAAATTTTATATTTTAAATCGTTGCATTCTCTAAACTGAAGCCTGTTTTCACTTTTAGATAAAATCCTGTCAACATAGTAGCTCGGCCGTTAAATAGAAGGTACTGATTAAAAAAAAAAAAAAAAAAAAAAAATATATATATATATATATATATATAGCGCATTCCTCAAGTGGAACACACATATTCGTCATGCTTAGCAGACTTTCAAAAGCCACACGATATCGTATGCACAGTGATAAAGAATGCATCACTGGTCTCCTATAAAAGCTTTAGCGTATTAATATTCAAAAGAATTCCTATGAGCAACGCTGAGTCATTTGCACATTATCGAAAGTTGTCATAACTTTAGAAATATCAAGGCTATTTCAGAGAGAGAGAGAGGGGGGGGGGTTAAATACAGTAATATAGCGTGAACATCTTAATGTTTCGAAAAATTGAAATTTGCTGACTGACACGAAAGAAAGATTATGTCAAATAATCTTTCGTCAAAGAAAAAAACAAATTTTTTCTATGACGCTATAGGTTCACTTATCATTAGCAGCTTAATGCGAGATTAAGGTCCTGAAGGCAAAAATTAGTCACTAACGATTTACCAATGTAATCAAAACTTGGCAAACTTTTTTTCTTTTAATTCATTTTCCTATTTACTGTATTTCTTTTTGTAGCAGTTTCTTTCATGTTTACCTTAATATCCGAACACTGTTATATACATTTCTTCTAGCTTATCAGCGCTCAAATCATTCATGGTATTAGAGTACGTTTAAATTGATTATATTTCGTTTTGAGGTTATTAAAAAAAAGTGCTATATGATATTTTAAATGGGATCGGTTACACGTTTTTGAATTTCGAAATACTGATTCCCCTACTCATTTCGTTATATTGCAACAAAAGATCTAAGCATGTGTGTAAAGAGAATCTACGAGGTTGAAGTGCTTCAATATTTAGCAAAATGGGCTAGAAACTCTAAAAAAAGCTGGTTAATAGAACTAAATCATTGCGATCCTTTAAGATATGTCTTTTAAGTAGTGAACAAAGCGACTCGAGTCACTGTGGATAAATGGCTATATTTATTTACTTTTATTTATTTTTTTAAATATCACTCCCACGCACGAGAGTTTGCAGAGTCTATAGCAAATTGATGTCTTGCGTGGGAAGTCATTTCAGCTATTTTAGAAATAGCGTGATCACCTTTTAGAAACAAATTTGTTGATACCAAAGGTCAGTTTGAGAAATGGTGAAATGTGGAAGTGTAATTGACAAAACAAAACAGATATCCATATTTTGAAACCCGAGTAAATAAAACCAAACGTTTTTTGGTAAACTCATGAGCCGAGCCAGGCCTTAGTATGCATCACAGTGATGGCGCTAAAAATGTTTTAGGTGAAGTAATAGATCTGCAAAATGTTCTAATGAAATTTCCAAATTCATCTATTGTTTACTAAATAAATTTAGCTTTTGTAGTATGCAATCGTTTACATTAACAATCATTTTATCTGATCTATTATTATTACGGTGTGTGTGTGTGTACAGTATATGTGAGATGTCTCTGTTCTCTCATTACTGAGGAAGGTATCTCCCCCACCCCGCTAATGGGGAGACACTTGGGTCTACTTTTCTCATGGTGATACATTCCGTCTTGGGAAAGTGTATATTTAGTATGTATGAGTGTGGATGAATGAATGATGGACATCACAAGCATCAATGTCAAAGACGGAACCGAAGTCCTTTGGCTGGAGAGCGAATACGCTAACTACTCTATATACATATATAGAGTAGTTAGGGGATAGTTAGAGTAGTAACTTAGTTTGATTGTATATATTTTTTGCAATTCTTGATATTAATTACAACGAGAATTAATTGAATGCGCTTCGTTGTGCAAGCAAGCATTAATTAAAGCCTCAGTTGCTTCGGACATAATTCTAAACAACCCAAACCAGTCTATGTACATCAATAATATTCTTTATTAAATAAACCCTATATATAGTTCTGCAATAATGCGTTCATTTTTCTCCCTACATTGCACTGTAAATGAACAAACGAGTTCTCTGGAATATCGCTTTCTTAAATTATGTATATACCATTCTCCAGTGGAGAAAACGTAACCTAGTTTAATTTCTTACAAAAAAGAAAGAATTCAATCAATCCTTTTAATACAACTCAACAACACAGAATTCACTTCTTGAAATTATTAATAATAAAAACTTCAAATCCCTTGTGGCATGTTCATATCACGAATAAGATGTTTCTTCAACCAGAAAACTTCCTCTTCCGCTCTAGACCTTACTTTTCATCTGATTAACCTGTTCAGCCTTTAAGAATCTCAAGTCACTTCTACTTCTCTACTGTGGATAAGCCCACCCTCCCCAGTCCTCCGACAGCATATTCAGAGGAATTATAACCTGCAAGGATTAAATAATAATAATAACCGTCTATAGATTTTGAACTTTTATGTATCCGATATCACATGAATCCTCCGTCCCACTCTCTTTAGAACAACCTACCTTCATACGTATAAATCTTACTAATGAATCCTAAAAAATATATAAAATTTAGAAATATTGAAATCTAATGTTAATTTTCTCTCCAACCTCCCACTCGTTAATACAGGTCGAAGAACCTTTCCTTTTTGAGATCATCCCAAAACATAAGAAAAAACAACACTACCATCGCTTCTAACTTTTTCCATTTCTTTCAATTCGAATGTTTACAACGCGTACTAAAGATAAGACATCTTCAGCAAGCGTCGACAACACGTTACTTTTATGGGTTGTAAATGCAGGTGCCGCAATCGATGATGTGAATTCATATTGCTTAATATTAATAATAAGATTCTTAATAACATGCGTGAAGTAGTTTTGCGCAGGCGACCTTCAGTTGATTACCTGTTGAAACTAGGCTAGCATGCCTTTCAGCTGGATGCTGAAAATAAATAGCGGAAAAGCATTGCCTAATGACTTTCTTAGAAAGCTGTTATTCGGATATGGTAGCAACAGTGAGCAGATCAAGTGCCTACTGATATTTGATGAAATGAGATATTAATACTCAACGGGAGGCTTTAACAGATGCGATATGTTTAAGTGACTAAGGATATTGATCCCTTGATCTGCTGAATTTCTTGAGAAATTGAGCAGTTAACTATCCGATGAGGAAAAAAAAAATAATAATAATAAATTTTCCACCTTTCTTCTGACCGTGTTTACCTTGTGTAGGTTCTAAACCGGCATAATTCCATCCCCCTCCCCCCCTTTGAACTCTATGTATTATATACACGTATTATATATAAATATATATGACAGCGCGTCGCCGTTGTTTTCATTTATTGTTTTTCTTTTATGTTTGGAAATTATACAAATATTGCTATACTGATATAGATGGTTCATATATCAATAGAGTAGCTTAATACTTTGCTGTCTGAACAGAGTATATTCATAAAGTTAGTATAGGAATATTGTCCAAAAAAAAAAAAAAAAAAGTTCCTAACTTATTTCACTCAATTTCTGTTTTCGGTGTTTGCTAACGAAGTTGAAAAAACGACTTTAACTTCCTAATGAACACAGTAAATAGGTATTGCAACGTGTTGGTAGTAAAGAAGGAAAGGGCGAGCTTATTTTCTGGAATGAGGGAGAGACAGAGCAAGAAATTATATTTGAAACTTAAGATTTAGTTCGTGTGAGTTTCATTACCAACCTGGGTTGGTCGAGTGGCACGCTTCTCGAGTCCGTTCTTCAACCAGGGCCGCAATGTTCGAGTTCCACAACGAGAGGATATTTGTAAATATCTTTCAGTAGATGTTTTCTTTGTGAGGTCTGAAGTGACTTGAAATAGTTTCATGTTTATCATCTATTGTCTAACAGTTGAGGTTCATTTACAGCCTTTCATGGGTGAGATTCACACACACATCCCAAGCCTATACTGGATATATGTAAGCCATTATATATATATATATATATGTAACTACGACATTTTTCATGTTAATTATGTACTGCAATTTTTTCCTGTTTCTCAGCTTTTTTTTAATGCTGTTTCATATAGTAGTGTGTTATACCATTAAAACCTTACAATAATTCACGGTTTCAGTCATTAAATTCTCTTTATACAAATGTATCAAAACAACCGAGTCAATGTGTCAATGATTCCTCAACACACACACACACACACACACACACACACACACACACACACACACACACACACACACATATATATATAATATGAATAATATAAGCAATGTATAAATATAAACACACCTTGGGGATAGTAATGAAATGAAGCCTTCTATCTCCAGTTATAGCTAGTATCTAAATGGAAGCATTTAAAGAAAACGCGTTTAGAAGCATATTCACTCAAGAAGTCCCAAGTATGGAAAAGATTTATTGATAACGTCTTCCTTTCTTAAATTATCTCAGCAGCAATACACCCAACATAAAATTTACTGCACAACTAAAGACAGATGGTACACTTCCTTTCCTAGACATAAACTTGGCTGGATCGACTGAGAACCTAAATATCTCTATATTTATTATTAACAATGTGGATAAGTTAAACAAAGGACGGCTATCCTAATATACATGCCTACAAAACATACACGCATCATCCCAGTCAACAATCTCAAAGCATCGAATAATGAAGAAATCAGATGATAGCTTCTTCTTTTCTGTTATGGCTTAATTATCTAGAATCCTGAGAGGGGGAGAGAGAGAGAGCGAGAGAGAGAAATCAAAACATCATTCATTTCCTTGTCAATTTCAATCATCCCTACTTTGATCCGTTAAGCCTAAACATGCCAGTAAAATACCTTTGAGTTTTACAACCTATAGCATGACCACATATTATACCAAGAACAAACGGAAAACACTATCGAACAACGCATCAAAGAATATATTAAACATTTGAAGTCTGTGGTTTCACAGATTTGAAACCACACAGCTTTTCCAACATGCGTATTATCATCGATCCCACGAAAAATGAAATTCCGAAATTCTACACGTCTGTTAATTGTTGAACAGAAAGAAAAATCTGAAAGTCTACAGAGATTATCTGGAATCCTAGGCATTTAAATATAATGCTTTCTGATTGTTGCAAAGCGATGAGCCATCTCCTTTTCAATCAAGAGTGTGCGCCTGTGTACAATATGCACATGCGTACATATTGAATTGATGGAATCGGAATTCTACAGTAAGGACAAAACTGGTGAGGTTTGTTTCAAAATATATTAGTGTATTCTGGTGTTGTTTCCTTCTAGCTTTAAACAGAAACCTTTTTATTGTCTGCACGCTTTTCCAGCGTACAGACAATAAAAACCTGTCCTCCCCCCCCCCCCCACACACACTTATTTTCA
Organism: Typopeltis vanoorti; assembly: GCF_054136105.1. Classification (NCBI taxonomy): domain Eukaryota; kingdom Metazoa; phylum Arthropoda; class Arachnida; order Uropygi; family Thelyphonidae; genus Typopeltis; species Typopeltis vanoorti. The sequence continues at coordinate 64,897,015 of NC_143559.1, forward strand.
AAACAGTGCAGAGTTTAATTAGTTACTGCGTTTGTAGCTACAATAACCAAACTACACAGGAAAGACAACAAATGAGCGTTTATATTTTAAAAGCAAACGAAATTTCATTTGTTTCAGAGGACATAACAGGAATAAAAACAAGGACAAAGTTCTCTATTTTTTTTAAAACTTCAGTAATAACAGACTTCGATAAATATTATGAAAACGAATAGTATTATAAACAATAAAGACAAACTGCGCATGCCACACGTCGGTAACCTTTAGAAATAAAATCGTTATAAACATTTGTTGTACCTATTTTGAAATCTTAACCTGACAAGTCACGATAACACGGTGTTACGTTAGACAAAAATATATAAACAGCAAACTGTACTAGGTTTAAGCAATCTGCTGGTTGAAATCAACTCTTAATAATACAGTATATACTATACATACACTGAGTGATCAGTATATTAGCTACACGTTCATAATCGCTTTCACTTCGTGTAATCCACAACTTGAGGTTTTCTAAGTGTTAGTCGCTAATATGAACATTCCTGTTAGGCCAGACTCGACTCCAATTCCACAATGTTCATTTAGCAGACAACCTCAATGAGGTCTTTTGCTGTTATTCCACTCTGTATAATACTGTACTCCTAAAATTACCAATATTTATTCCATTAACCTTTATGCCTCTGTCCTTTCTTCTAGTTCGTCATTATTAATCCCCCCCCCCCAAGAAAAAAGTGTTATAACAGCCATAGCGTGAGTATGATTTTCTAAAGATTCACGGACCTTAATTTTCCTAAGGAAGTAGAATTTTTGCTAAATTATTTTCTTCTTCTCTCCTCAACTTAATGGTCCGTGACAACCATTAGACAATAATAACAGAACAATGTGTTTTCCCGTTGCCTTCTGCATTCAATGGGTATCTTTTTGTCTTTAGATATGTGTTCACAGGGCCAGTTTGCGGGATGAAAAATCCAAGTTCCCAAGCAAAAAAAAAAAAAACTCTGAGATGAGACCAGTTAAATTACCTTCGGTTGAAAGCTCCGATAAAATTCTTAGCGTTCTAGATGGGATTCGAACCAGGTCTTTCCAATCAAAGGACTACGTATACCGACTGAGATACAGAGGCTCTATTTATGATACTATTATATATTATGTTTTGTATAGTTACCTATAGATATGTTAATTTAACATAAAGCCATTGTAGTACTGTTCTAGTAATTGGTATCGAAGTGTTTCTTCACCGCTTAATCTGTTTTTTTTTTTTTTCATAAAAAAGCAATTTCATAAACGGGATACATTTTTACTTTTTGCTGTTTGTTTTATATAAAAATTTCTAACTTCAATATGTCTAATCCTATCCAACGCTTTTCGCAGTAATATTTTACATAAAATACAGAAATGCATCCAATGTTAATTGTTAATTCATTTCCGATTCCCCACCCCCATTAATTTCCCTAAGCAAGCAAGCAAACAATTTTTCGGTTCCAACTTGAAAGTGAAACACAAACTGCGTCTTCGTGTATCTCACATTTCCTGTATCGTCATTCTGTGGCGTATAGCGTTTCACAATAATTTACTTGTATGATTAAATACTGTTTTACATTTGCAGTACCTAGTAATGTTAATTTTTAAAGATGAATATGGTTCGCAGATTAATTCATAGGCTTGTATTATACCTATACTGTATATGATATATACTGTATAGATGTATAGGTATCCAGAACAGGGCTGGAGTTAAGTTGGCACCCAAATGAAGATTTTAGCCGTCTTTTTTTTTTCATTTAAATATACCAATTTAAGTTATTGACATAATATTTGCTATAATTAATTATTGCAATGTGATTTAGAATCATTTTATAAACATGATAATTTATCAATTACTTAGAATAACTTTTTTTTTTTTTTTACTAGAATAGCTACCCATATTTTTCAATAGTCCTAACACAGCCTGTCCTTCCTTTTAGCTTTTCAAGGAATAGCTAACTTATTTTAAGAGTTTCCAAAGTTAATGTAATTTCTGTGGTTTCTTTCATCTTGAAATTCTTAAATACACTCTAGGAACAATTTTTCTTTTTCTTAATACTCGGTTAAGTTTCTTCCAATTTATTATCTGTGCATCCATCGAAAATTTAGTATACCCAACCTTGCTTTTAATCATTTCTTTTATTTATTTATTTATTCACTCTAAACAAAGGTTACACAAGGAAGAAATTAAAAATGAAGTGGAGAAAAGAAGTTTCCATCCTATTAAAAACTATTGATCAGCATAAATTATTTAGATCGGAGAAGCGTACACAACAGTTCAAAGAATATGAAGTATAGAAATTACGAAGTTAAGAATAAGAAATTAATTAATAATTAAGATGAGAAAATCATTCCATTTGAAATTCTTATACTAACAAATAAGTAGTTGAGAGTGAGAAAGAAATCCACAGCCATCAACATTCTTACAACTTACAGTAGTGAACAAATTAATCCTTACAAGCCAAATTTTCGTCAAGTTTTTGGTTTCAGTTCACTATTTTGGTTGAGTGTCGCATGTTTTAACTGTCTCTACAATGTTTATTAATACTGTTGTGTTTTTAATAGTGTAAACAAGTTTTATAGTGTTTTATTCATTCTGTCTAGCTATAAAATGGATACATCTCTAAGAAAGCGTTCAAAAGTATGTACTCTTTCTCAGCAATGTGTCATGACTCAAAAACAAATTGCCAATGAGTGTGGTAGTTTCGACACTTTTAATGCGATTTTAAAGAAGTTTAGGGAAAGAGGTGCCTTTTCTCCTGACAAAAAAAAAAAAAAAAGGGAAACTACTTACCCAAATTCGTTCTAGTTAAGAAAAGCAAGATTATCCGCTGTAAACTTAAATAGGCAGCAGCATGACAGTCCGTCGGAGATTGCTGGAAGCAGGAAGGAATGCCCCACACACCAAAAAAAGAAACGACTGTTGACGAAGGCTATGCAGAAAAAGAGGCTCCAATGGGCAAAATTGTACAAAGATTGGACTGTTGAGTAGTAGAAAAGATCATATTCACAGATGAGAGCCATTTCTTCGTCTAAAGAATATCCTATGTTTGCAAATCAGCAGCTGAGAAGACTTCTGCCAACCTTTAACAAGCTCCTAAACACCCAGCTAAAAAGATGTTTGGGGGTTATTTTATACATGACGATCCAAGATCACTTGTGCCTGTTGACGCCAATACATAAAAATATTGGTCCCGCAGATACAGAAAGACAAAGAACTCATTTTCCAACAGGATCTTTCTCCATGGTACACTTCAAAAAAAAAACTGCAAGAGTTCCTCAAAAATCACAACATCCAATTGCTTCAGTGGTCAGGTAACTCCCTGACATTAACCCAATAGAAAATTTGTGGGCCATAGTGAAAAAGAGATTTGGAAAATTAAATTATGATACAAAGGATAACTTAATACATTTCATTGTGAAAGTTTGGTTTCGAGATGCTGAAATAAGAGAAATGTGTTCTACGTTGGTAGAGTACATGCCTAAGCGAATTAATGAACTTATTAGGAACAGAGGAGCACATATAAATTATTAGGTAAAGTTGGAGTTTAATTTATGTATTTATTGTCTTATAAAATTAAAATTTTTATTTAAAATGTGAGTGTTCGGATTAATTTGTTCGCTGCTGTACAATAAACTTAGGATCACTGGTGAGAAAGAGATCTAAACCCAGCTGGAATTAAGAAAAAATGATGACAACCGTTACGAAAATCTGATTTGAAAGTCGAGTTTTGTGGCAGAAGAGAAGTCAAATTCAAAATGATTAGTTTGGTTTCCAGAACGTAAACTCCTGAAGAAAACTCGAATATATTATATTTTCATTGAAGGTAACTACTGCTTGGACTTTTCATGATTGTTTAGGAATTGGACGGACTATGAAATATATTTAAACCAGCTTGATGGAAATTAGAAAACTAAGGTACACCTCTGAATTGATGATTCGGAAAATCTTGCTGTTCATTCCGACCGATAAGCTAGAAAAGTAAAACTTCAAAGAAAAAAGTTTCAACCTTTCAAACGGTTAATGTTTTCCATTTTAAAGTACACAAATAAAGAACAGCTGAAGAGTAATTTTGTATTTTAAACAGTACAATTAATATATAACTTTCGATGTTTTTTTTTATTATTTTAATTATTCATACACGTTTTCCGATATTCTTTTCCGAAGTGTGGAAAACTATCGATTCTCATGGATATTGTTTTTTCATAGTTTGAAATATGTCTTAGATGAGGCAAAAAACGTTTTAAATGGGGATGGATAAATCATACGTACAGGAATAAGGGGAAACATATGATTTCGGATAATACTGTAGAATATAAGTGGTGTCACTTCGTACGGCACTTGAAAAAAACAAAATTTAGGAATTGGACGGACTATGAAATATATTTAAACCAGCTTGATGGAAATTAGAAAACTAAGGTACACCTCTGAATTGATGATTCGGAAAATCTTGCTGTTCATTCCGACCGATAAGCTAGAAAAGTAAAACTTCAAAGAAAAAAGTTTCAACCTTTCAAACGGTTAATGTTTTCCATTTTAAAGTACACAAATAAAGAACAGCTGAAGAGTAATTTTGTATTTTAAACAGTACAATTAATATATAACTTTCGATGTTTTTTTTTATTATTTTAATTATTCATACACGTTTTCCGATATTCTTTTCCGAAGTGTGGAAAACTATCGATTCTCATGGATATTGTTTTTTCATAGTTTGAAATATGTCTTAGATGAGGCAAAAAACGTTTTAAATGGGGATGGATAAATCATACGTACAGGAATAAGGGGAAACATATGATTTCGGATAATACTGTAGAATATAAGTGGTGTCACTTCGTACGGCACTTGAAAAAAACAAAATTTAAACGAAAGCTCAAGCTGCTATACATTGTGATATTCTAATTTCATCAAAATTTGTCCAGACAAACAGAATCTGTTTTTTGCATATGGAGAGGGAATAAAATATAATAAACAAAAAAAAACTAAGAGATTTTACACGTTCTGCATAAGCACCTCTTAGGTCCACTTAATGGAGACGTCGGCGAAGGCCAACGACTCTATTAAGACGGAACGAATTCACCCCCCCCCCCACGCACACACCCAACCATAGTAAAATGCTTGAACATGTAGAAAGAATGAAAGACAGGAGTGTAAGAAAAGTACTTAACGGACGACAAGAAGGATGGAGAGGTCATGAAAAAGATGGGAATTAAAGGATGGAGAACGAAGGCAAAAGAAAGAAAGCTTCGACTGTGAAGGAAAATAAGGTTCTGCAAGGCCCATAGTGTCACGGAGTAAGGTGAATGCTCCCACTTAGCAAGAAGAATTTTTTAAAAATAAATAATAATAAACATTTTCATTTATAAACGGCTTTGTTTAATTCCACGTTTATTTTCTTTCTCAATTTATGGCGGGACACGATTTGCGGGGAATTTTCAGGAAAGTAAGTAAGCTATTTATAAACAGTGTTCTTAGAAAATCACGCTTTTTGAATATTCTTATTGCATTACCATTTTTATAATAACAAATTAATATTTTACTGAAGAATTGACATTTTGAAATTTTGTACGCACGTCATATATAAGGGCATTAGTAACCCGATATTGGTATTGTTGAATCTGTCATATCCAGCGTATTATGTAGTGTAAATAAGCAGATAATATCATCATCATCAAATTCCTGCCATGTACCTACCCTCAAGGGGTGTATAGGATATGATAGTACTACATGAAAAATTTACATCATTACTAACTTTCTGTCTACAATTTTTCTCCAAATCAGTCTGTTACTTGTCAAGACTCCAACATTATCAGATCTTATATTTCTATCGTCTAAGGCACTTTGTACCGTATCAATCCACTTATATCTTGGTCTTCCTCTGGGTCGTTTTGCTGCCAACCTGGCAGAGAACACTTGTTTTGCTAATCTTTCCTCGCCCATTCTGTTTAAGTGACCATACCACCTGAGATTAGCTCTGCTAACACATTCCTGGATGTTGATAATGTAAAGTTCTTTCCTAATATCCTCATTTTTAACATGATGTTGCCATTGATGCCATCTTTTCACGCCTATAATCTTTCTCAGGACTCTCATATTGCATTACCATTTTTATAATAACAAATTAATATTTTACTGAAGAATTGACATTTTGAAATTTTGTACGCACGTCATATATAAGGGCATTAGTAACCCGATATTGGTATTGTTGAATCTGTCTCGTCTTTGGTCAAGTGTTTAACTTCTGATCCAGCTCTCAGATCCATAAGTTAAAACTGGTTTGAACACTGTCTTGTATACAGCTAATTTAGTTTTCCGACTAATTTCTGTCTTATTCCGTATGAATTTATTCAATTGATTTCCTACCACACCAGCTTTGTTGATTCTGTTGTCTATTTCTATATTTAATTCACCATCTTCACTAAAAATCGCTCCTAAGTAACTGAAATGTTTTACTTGTTCCACAGGTTCTCCATTCACAACACAGTTGACATTTTCAATGATTCTGCCTATTTTCATTGTCTTTGTCTTTGTCCTTGCAGACAACTTCACCACATGCCTCTCTAGCTGAATCAATCGGGGTTTTCTTCAAGGCTTGCCACGGAATCTCCAAGGTTTGGTTCCTGTTGTCAAACTCTTTCATTTTTTCTTCAATAATCTTTGTGTATTTTAGTCTACAGTTCACATCTGAGAGATGCTCAACTTTTCGCTTTAAAACTTTCTTACATGTTATTCTTTTCAATATGAAATTCAATTTTATCCTGCTCAAGACTAAATAGTGATCACTTCCAATTTTAAATCCTCTGTACACTCTGGTGTCCTGCACCAGGGAGAAAACATCACTATCAACAATAACATAGTCAATGAGACGTTTCTTATTCCTTGCCTCTTCTCTCCATGTGAATTTGTGCACATTTTTATGTTGGAACATGGTGTTAGTAATAACCAATCCATGTCCTGAGCAGAAATACAACAGATATTTGCCCATTATTATTAGCTTTGCTCTTTTGTCCAAATTTTCCCAAAATATTTTTATATGTCTGACAATCATTTCCTACTCTGCCATTTAGATCCCCAACAAGGACCAACTTTTCCTTTTTCATCGTGTCAGTTGCTTTCTCTAAAGCTTCAAAAAATTCCTCCACTTCTACCTTAGTTGAACCTTCTGTGGGGCCATAGGCACAAATAAGTCTCATTGTCAAGTTCTCCATTCTCATATTTGCCCACATTACTCTACTCGAGACTGCTTGCCATTCAAGAAGATTAGCCTCGTATTTTGTGTTGAATACTATTGCTACTCCTTTTCCTTGATTGTCATTGCCTGAATATAACATTTTGTATTTATTGCTCAGAAAGATATCACCAGTTTTTGTTTCAGTCACCCCTATTATGTCGATCTGGTACTTATCTAATTCCTCAGCTAGCTCCATTTCTTTGCCATTCAGGCTTCTTATGTTGATAGTACCGATCTTTAACTCTGGTGATGTTAAGTTAGGGTGCGCTTTCAGATTTGTTCCAGCAGATAATATAATATAAGAAATGTGTTTTAGAGCATTTTTAAAAGCTCTAGAGTACATAATTTGATTTGAATGGAAATATGAATTGGATTCCATTTATCCAATACAGGGATTATTTTTTCACCACCCACACGGTAAGTTAAATGACGTCGTATTTTTACTGGGATAGGGGTTTTCGAAAAAATTGTGAGCAACATTTTGTTTATATAAAAAAAAAGGGGGGAAGCAGCTTGAAAAAGTGCTGATATACTAACGGACCCAATTATTAACTGAACGCAATTTCAAATTATAGTGGTGAGAATAACAATACTTAAACAATAATATAGGCATAATAAAATACACTTACAAAAACAGAAATAAATTTGGAAATGTTTTAAAGTGTGACTAATGGAAAGGGGGAGAAAAAAAACTAATATTAGAATGTTAACTCCTAAAACAGTGATCCTAGGGTGCATAGAAAAGTTCCATTTGCTGCGTGCTTTGAACGAACCTTTCAAAACAATTACTGATTACGTTTACAGCTAACGCGATACACAATGTAAATACAATGTATTTAGATAAGGTAAATATGATAGGTAATGAATTTGCCACCAGAATGATAACCTACTTCAGTCTACACTCAATTCTGTAATAATGCAGAATTTTTTTTTTTTTAATGCAAACTATGGAGAGTGCAAGTAGGCTTAACTTTCATTTATTTATTTATTGTCCAAAAGTACTTAGTTTTACGATGAAAAAGAGGAAAATAATTGAAAACTGCATGTAAAGTTATGCCTAAATCAATAAATGAAAAATTCTAGAATTCATTATTCTAAATACAGTATTATGTTACCAATGATGTAATGCAGTGTTTCTCAAAGTGTGATACGTGTATCTCCAAGAGGCACGCGAAAGGTCTACAGGGGTTTCGTTAAGCAGCAATTTTCTTTTTAATTTTGATTCTTTTTTTCTTCTTTTTTTTTTAACTTTAATATTTCGTCGCCATATTCAAATAAATATAGGTCTATTATATAATTAGATTTTTTAGTTATTGAAAAGAAGGAAGTTTTAAACAAAATGTGTCTCTTGGCATGCATGCCGTCTGGTTGACGGTACTATCGAGTTTGAACCGCGTGCGTTAAAAGTTGAAATTCAAATAGTTCGAATTCCGCGGTCGGAAGTCTCCGCTAAATTTCGGGATCACTCGTATCTTAAATCGCAACGGTGCTCAGCAATTGTTTCACCACCTGTTGCGTGTGTCTATACATGTTTATACGCGTTTGTTTCACAGGTGTGCAGGTAATACGCGTGCGGATAACACTCTCACTTTTTAGCAGGTGTTTGGTTGCTTTTAACAATCTTGAAGTGCATTCCAATAATAATTAATATTAAAATATTTTCTTAATATTAATTAGTCTAACAACATTTTTATTCGTCAAACCGAGTAGGTGGAACTCTAGTCCTGAGTTCAAGGTCAGGCTTCACCTCGATGTACTTCAATTGGAAGGCACAGTATTGGAGTATCTGTTTTTGGGTATTCTCGAATTGTCCATTCTTTCAATATCTTCGATCCATTTCTTTCTGTATTTTTATTGTGACTCCCCCCCCCTCCCCAATGAAAGGTTGCAACCCTATAGTATATTCATACTATGAGCTAGCATAAGAAATTCTTTCACAATATTTTATTTATTTTACGTTCATTTATTGTATTTTTATTTGTCGCATAGTCCGAAAACCATATTCTAGAGACCAAACATGGAACTTTTTTTCAAGTCTAGACCAAGCGGGAAGGTGGTATCACACCGGACAATGAAATTCATTTCTCACCTAAAGACGTCACAAACATCCAAGATGCGGAAAAACTCACGAACTCGCTTTTTATGGAGAATGGGTACATTAATCACTTGGCCAATCAGGATGCAGGTGCATATTTTACTATTACTATCTCTATTTTTATGACGCATTTCTCTGCTTTTTTTTTTTAATTTGTTAGTCACAGAAACAGAGTGCATAACATATTGCTCTTCATAGGAATTTAATTTTTTTCTATTCGTTTTTCGTTCAGCAATTTTTATGGTCCATATTTCACTTATATGCAGTACAGGTCTTAAAGTTTTATTCTTATATGCAATGCTTTTGAACTTGGTTAGGTTTCGTTACGTTTAGTGGCAACAAACTTTCGGTGAATAGATTGTCTCTCATCGTCACCGACAGCTGAGTTCATGACTACCGATAATTTATAAACTTTAAGGATAACGAGACTATGACAGGCACTGCTGCTAGTTTGTGTTCCTAATCCAAACTAGTATAAAATAAAACATTGTGAGTGATTTTCTGAGTTATGGAACGAGGGTTAAAAAAACCAGTCCGATAGAAAAATCTCTGCTTGTCAATGACAAATACCTACTAATGCTAGAGTTGGAGGATGAGCCACAATTAGTAGTTTCGATTCTAGTTGGCGAGTATAATGAAATATATATATATATATATATATATATATGGACGTGGAAACATTACCATAAGGCGCTAGAAACACTCCAAGACACACACACACACACATATGTAGAAAGTTTTTTAACTTGGGTATATTATATATTCAAGATACCAAGTAATTTTATATAAACTTGATTTTTAATCCTATTTCTCAAGTGAGCAAACAGACAAGTAAGTCAAGTTTGTGCCTGCACGTAGTGCAAGTCTTAGATTTTGTTTGCGGGTGGGGAGAAAAAGGAGTGAGGGTAGTGTAATCATTATGCGTAATTACTGAAGATATTTTTTAAAAAAAATTAAAAAATGACCCTATCCTATAATCGGATGTTTTATTGTCTCCTGAGCAAAGTGCTTTCTGACGGCTCTACTTCTCCTGGAATGATGGTAGATGAATTTGAAGGGGGAAATAAATAAAATAATATTCGGGGTAATGAAAGGAGTAGTTCTAATGATGGCGGTGGGGGGGGGGATGAGAGAAGGTAAGCATTCACCTGCCGCTATCACTGCAGATCACCTAATGACAGGTGTCTCTACTAGTATGAAGGGTTACTATAAAATGATGCATAAATCTTACGCTTTGTAAGATAGTTTTCGTGTTATTATACAAAAAAACCGAATCTTTTTTGAAAGATGAAAGATTAATTTAGCAAATTTTAAAGCATGCTCCTACTAAATTTTATTATTATTATTCATAGTATTACATAACACCTCCAAGGAGTCCTAGGACTCATCATGTGCAGACTTTCTACATTACCTGCTAAAGACTACCAATACTTTGCTAAAAACAAGTGTTCAAATTTATGTAGGAAATAGGAGAGGGTATAATGGTATGCTAGTGGAACAATGCAAAGTTTTAAAAGAAGAACATTTCAAGCTCTCATATAAAATATAACAAGCACTGAACTGCATAATATCTTCGTCAAAATTTATAAGTAAGAAAAAAAATTGTTTATAGCTGTGATTGATTTGATTTTAGACGTGTTTCTTATTTAGATGAAAGGAAGATTTAAAGATGTGTCTATTTTTGCCACTGAAAAAACCTGTTCAAGATCTCGTCCATCTTGGTTAGTGGCGGTGGAAAAGTAGAAAGATGACTTCATTATTTGAATAACTGGACTGCAAAAAATCGAGCCGAGCTTCCGAAAGAGAGAGTCTAGAGAGATAACGTGAAAAAAAGTGTTTTCTGAATTTGAAGAACAGTAAATACAGAAGAATGATACGGAATGGAGGGAAGGCAAATAACCCAGTCTTCTGACGAAAAGAATCATGCAGTGTGTAATTTGGCAAGGAAGTGGAAATGGACTAAGTTGATGTTGATGTAGCAGCAGTTTGGATGTCTGTTAAGAAAGGTTTGGTCTATCTGTAAGTGATATTGGCGAGTGGATGTGAAAATGATTTTATATATAGTATGTCAAAAAAAAAAATTTATCATAGCAGTAACAAAAGCTTATAAGATGATGCAATAATATAGGATGATGCCTGTGTGTGTGTCATGGTAACACACGATGATATTGACCAGAAAACATACATAATTAACAGAAAAAAATATTATTAGTGGGCAGTTGATGACGGATTAAGTATTAATATTACAGACGGTGAATTACGTGGTGTAGAGCGCATTCTAACAATTTGGACTCCAAGTTTCATTTTACTGTTATTAGGCTCACCGCGGCTAACGACGCATTAATGAGATTTTTCTGACCTAATGAGACAGCACAAAATTACTCCTATGAACTCGCCTTCTTTTGAAAAACCACGCATTTTAGACTGGATTCGAACCCATGGGCCTTTCTTACCAAGGAACAAATGTTGCACGTTCTAGATTACGCTATGCGCCATTTATGAAGTGACACACATGTTACTGAATGATATAATCACGTAATCACAAGAAAGATATTTATTTAACCAAATATTTCGGTCTGGAAATAGCAGACCATCGTCGGTGGTATTACAAGAACAGTTTAAAAAAAAAAATATACAAGCTAGAATACTAACAATAGATCATTGAAATTAGAACATGTCGCGTGATGTTATATCACTAAGTATGAAACGAAATATTTTGAAGTAGAAACATGATTGAATTTGCTATAAAAAAAAAAAAAAAAAAAAAAAAAAAAAAAATTAATGAGTAATCTTGATTAGGTTCTAATTTCAATGATCTATTGTTAGTATTCTAGCTTGTATATATTTTTTTTTAAACTGTTCTTGTAATACCACCGACGATGGTCTGCTATTTCCAGACCGAAATATTTGGTTAAATAAATATCTTTCTTGTGATTACGTGATTATATCATTCAGTCTTATGTCGCAAGTATCCTTAAAACAACACACATGTTACTGTTAAAAAAAAAGTATCTTTAACAAAACTGAAGGGTACAGATTTCTATAAATCCTCATTCGTAGTTAAGTGTCTTAAATCGGATATTTTCATTGCATATGTTTGTATTAATCTATATTTCATCTGCGTTTTCTGGATCTGTGCAAGTCAAAAGTTGCTCACAATCTTTTACAGAAGGGGGAACTATTTCTCTACTTCTTTTTAGTCTTCTCCGCACACACACCCACTTTGTGTGTTTTGTCAGTTGACCTCTAAACATGTCATCATCTGCACCTATAGTGACATGATAAGTAGCCCTCATCCTACTTTGACCAAGTGCAACACCTTACAGTTTGGCAGATTTATCTTCCATTCCCAATTTTCGTCCCACACTGCTATCTTATTCAAATCATCTTGAAGTGCAACTACATTAACTCTTGTATAATTCCTCCTACACAGACATCATTTGCAGTTTTATGTGTGCTGCTGTAAACAAGTTAAACGCATTCTTCAAATATGGGCAGACATATACAGTGGTAGCAAAAGTCACAAATGCACTCAGCCTCTTCGTATTTTTTAGATTTCAGCAATTTTAATGGCACATATGGTTTTAAGAATTGAAAAAATAAAATAAAATAAATAAAAATAACCGTAATTATAATGGTAATTACAAATTACCATTTGTAACATCTCCTGTACCAAGTGCAGAATCTTTAAAAAAAAACTCCGGAAATCGTTACACAAAATTTAAGACAAATGACATGCGACGTATTTAATGTTTGTAATAAGGTTATTTATAGAAACTCAAAGAATAGTGCTTGCATCTATTCCCAGGGATCCATTTTGCTCGATTCTCCACGCCATTCTCCTACCGCACACAAAAGCGGAAGTAGCGTGGATTTGAATAAGATAAAAGTTCCTTTTTTCTTTCTTTTTTTTAAATCTCAACATCGTAGAAATACAGCAGAATGTATAAGAGAGGCTCTATAGTAATGCACTGCTAATTTCCCTCCCATTCCTAAAAACCATCGATATTTCGGACACTGACATATCAATGGCAATATTCGTTCATGACAATGCTATGAGATTGCATCGCTGAAAATAAACTATAGGCAACATTATTGCTAGCGGTTAGAAATGTGAAGGTACCATACCATCTCTTTTATAAAACGCTCAGCGGTAGGACCTAGAAAGTCAACAAAAGACCAACGATTGCACAAGATGTGTCGACAATCCGATGTGAAATGAAACTATCAATCAGAAGTTCCTAGATGTGTGTCTGCGTTTCATATGCGCCTGTATAGTTTTCATTTTTGATATTTACATAAAATTCAGTTTCCCCCTTGTAATTTCATGATGTGGTTAATCAGTTGGAATTTTATAACAGAAAGAACTGGGCTATGAGACCAACATGTTGTGTGTAATTGTTTGTTCTCAGACTCGCTTGCCTGTTTTGGAGGATGAAACCACAGCACCACAACCCCGTGTGAGTGCGGCCGTGTCTTTCAATTGAAAAGCACTCCAAGATTTTTCGAGTACTACCACACGGCATTCAAACCAAGATCTTTCCAACCTAAAAGGCAAATATTGAGACATTCTTTGTATTGCCCTACAGAAATGCTTTTTTTGAGGGAGAGTTTTCAATACGTTTTTTGTTTCCCACAGCCGATGGCATTTATTCCTAGAGATCCATCAAGCTTGTTTTATTCGTTTTTGCTTTAAATAAATGTGGCACAGATTTGTAGAAAACTATATGTCATTTTGAAAACTTTACTGGTCGAAGTGCGGATTGCATAATTTGTAGCATTGGTGATATATATCGTAGAAGGTTGAAAACGTATATGGATATCTAAGTGCATTTGATGATGGAAGAGTATTGCATGTAAGTGATGATTTGCAGCTGAACAAGAAAGACATCGGCATTTGGAGAGATTAATCAGGAAACCTAGAATTCTAAGATGGCTAACGACAGCGATGGCCTGGTATTAGCACAGTGAAGTTAAATAAGATGGAATCCTGACAACAATGGAAGTTGAATGATATAACAGCGTGGACACAGGAAGTGATGAGAAAATGTGTGTTACGTATGATAGCTGACAAATTGTGCGGGTTTATACAGTAGTTTAACGTGTGCAAAACTATCATTATGAGAAATTTCAATCATGTCAATATAGGGGAAGAGGAAACAACATGATACTATGGAAACAGCGGCACTCTTGAGAGAGAATGATTTTAAGCGGCAAGTGCTGGAGGAAACACAAGGAGAGAGCATTCTGGATTTACGTGTAGCATCAGAAGATATGGTCGTGACTGATGTGTCATCCTTATCACCGCCCCCCCCACACACACACACAACTGGAGGGAGTGATAAAGCATTCTTGATTGGAGGATGAGCAGGTATAGAGCCTCCTGGAGAAAGGAGGCTGTATAGCCCTAACGTTTCGTTAGGCCTCGCTTACTCCCTTTGGGTAATAAAAAGAGTCAGCGCATTTATTTAACTATTTCAATATTTATGGACAGATTATTTATTCTTTTAATTATCTGGTCAGATCAGATTTTGCATATAGTAACAAGGTTGATTAACAAGAGGAATGCAACAATCCTCTAATCGTTCTAGATTTTGGAAATTTTGCATTTAATATTGTATTCCCATTATAAGTTAACAATTAGGTTGATATGAATAGTTTGATATCAAGAGAGTGGAATGGATTGGCATGAAGACATATGACATGAGTTTAGAAGTCAGGTAAGCGGACTGAATTGACAATCTGACAGATATCAAACGTGTGAGAGCAATATCACTGTGGCAGAATGCCACAAGTAAGATTCCACACTCAGATCTGGGATTATTACTATTCGACCATCATATAAATACGTGTGTGTGTTATTTTTATTTATTTTTTTTTTTTGTGGAATGGAATGCCAGAGGTGGATGTGAATGTATTGCCAGTGAATGAATTTGGGAGGAATGAATATGATAGGTCTTGTGGACCAAATGTTTAGTGTTAGTGTGGGCCTACCACAAACGAGTTCTTGGACTTCGCTGGAGATGTCCAGTTAATAATAATGGTCTGGTGATTATTAGAGTTTAAACAAAACTGCTACCCATTAGAAACGTTCCAAGTTACAGATACATTGATTTCCAAATATCATTAATGTTCAATTCCTAACTACTACACTTGTCTAACTAGGAAAAATCTGAAACTTCAACTTCGTAGCGTTTGTCAATCTCTTCAACTACTCAATGAAGTAGTAATTCAACAGCTATTAAAGTAATATCTGCTAATCATTGCAAACGGCTATCAGTATCTTAATAATTAATTTACTTGAAACAGTACAGTACCTAATTCATTCACAGATAACAGAAGAATTCCTAAAAAATTTTCAAATCGACAAGAATTCGGCTACTAATGGTAATGACTTACTAATTAAACTGTTATGTAAATGTGTATCTATATTTCTAATAGTGAAACCATTCGAATGCTAAATTTAATTCCTGTGTGTCTAGATGGAATTTAATAGCATTCAGTATTTAGAATGATCTCTGTTAAAATTTGGGGTAATTTTCAATGATTTCAATTAGACCATTCTAATGGCAAAATTAAGCAAAATAAAATTACCAACAGTAAAGTTGCTCCGATAATGAGTTGTGCGTATTATTATACAATAATGCTATTATGAAACGCACAATTTTATGATTGTCTGTGATCCTTTATTTCCATGTGTTGGCAAGATGGAAATGAAATTTATACAGTAACTTAGGGATAATTATCTGAAACAGTGCATCATGGAAGAGACTGGAGGTTTGAACATGTTGGATCTTGTAAGAGCATCAGAAGATGTGGGTGCTGGTTTAAAGATGACGGCTGAATGATTATAAAATTACTGTAAATACAGATAGGGATTTACTGTACTGTCAATGTGCAGTGGCATTTTGGTTCATATATAATTAATGACATAATACTCATGCTAATATTAGGAAAGTCAGTGAAAATATAATAAGGAATAAAAGACAGGAGTAAGCAATAATGAGTTAAAATTAAGTAGCAAACAGCATGGGTTTATACAAAGAAAGAACAGAGAAATGGAGTTAATCTGGATTTGAATGAGATACTTTTGCACAAACTGAAACCAAATGGGAAGTTAACAGGCTGGATGGAGAACGGATTGACTGGATGAAAGATATCAGGAAGTCATAATAGGCCTGCCTTGATTTCCTTACTGGAAATATCCAGCTTTTTTGTTTCAAGCCTGCATGTAGCTGATGATGATTCTCTTTAGACGAGAAGATGTGGATTTGAACCTCACTGTACAAGAACTTTTGAACTGAAGCTGAGTTAGTTGGTCACATACAGAGGTGGTGGGATTTGCTTCTCCTGGAAACTTGGGTTTTTCATCCTGCAAAAGAACAAACTAGCCAGAAGAACAGATGCAACTGACAGATATAATATAACCTAATGGCCTTGGTTGCTTCAGCAGCTAACTCGTAGCAGCATTGGAAGAACTACAAAACAGAAATGAAAGATGACCTGAATGTACTAGGAAACAGACTGAGAGATGAAGGTAGCCAAGAAAAAGATGTTGCTACATTTTAAAAAAGAAAACACATCTATATATGATATAAATGAGATGAAGCTCAAGAAATTAGCCATTTGTATGCCTATTGTAATATCGGTTTGTAATACAGAAATGACACGGATTTATCGAATGTTGCTACATAGTCCTTAAGGCAAATATGTCTCCTGATGCAAAATACTGGATTTTTACATGTGAAAAAGGAAGGTGACATTACTTCAGTGTGCTGAGTCATATTGATGAAAGAGGGAAGTGAAATTTAAGGATCATATTACAGAAATACAAAAATAGCACAGAAATTCATTCATGTGATGATAAAGAGAACACCGATGAGCACCACAAAGAAAATAACTGTCCTTTTGTATCACTTGATGCATAAGAATATGCAAAGGATGTAAAATTTTCAGTCCACATCCCCAAATTCACAGAAAAAAAAATCACTGAAAAGGGCAGTCTACAATTTGCTTGTGGTCTCAAATTTGAAGATATTGCTTCATTTAAACTTCATGGCCACCTCAATTACTATGCACAAATGTGGATTTTGTGTAGATGAGGAGAAGCTGTATTGAGTCCAGAGATAATAAAGGTGTTTTATCTCTGTAATATTTGTTATAAAAAGAGATTCAAGGAATTCAGAGTCTAGTGGGAAGGTGGAACAAATGACTTGGCTGTTATACCACATTGGAGGAACTGTACTTAATGAGGTGGATGAGATTTAGGATCCGAGGGTGATGATCAGCATCTTAACTTCACAGGGCACATTGCATATATCTTTTGAACTTGGTACATGCCTTACAGTGCCCTGCTGCTATGATAAGGAGGACAATAAGGTGTTTTTACTACTGTAAAAGCCTTGATCAGATTACACAGGAATTAAACTACTGTCCACAAATTTGGTTACTTGGTTTCTGTTGTGATGAAAAAACTAGAGAATTTTCAGGGCAGGTAAATTGCAGATTTCAGCAGACAGGCAGAAAAGAACGGATATGATAGAGACAGAGTCTAATAGATGTGATAGATGTTGTGCATGAGGAACTGATCTTTATAGAGATTAAGGAGTGGAATGTAAAGAAGTTTCAGGGTTGCTAGTGGATATGTTGCTTGTTGAGTAATACCTCTCACAATGAACACTGGCTCTGTGGAGATTTGTTAAGGAGTTTGTTTAAGGACATCAATGAAATACAGCTATCTAACAGAAAACAGGACTTAGCCAGGGAAATTGTACAAATGATTTGCATGAAAAGATACTAAGTTGTTTCTTAATGTGAAGGGTAGTTAAATAGAATGCAGTATAAAGTGATTAAGGCAAATACAATGAATATTAAGTAAGACTTTCATAGCCATATGTAAAAATATTTCTAGTCTTTTGTATTAAGTCACGATATCCATTAAGAGGCATAGCAAAACCATTACTAATGGATATTTATATAACAGTTTTTTTAAATGCATCCTTTAATGTTCTAAGTATAATCTCTTTATGTATTTCTAAAACAGCAATGTACAGTAAACCCAGTCTGTAGCCACTAGTTTTCTATTTGTTTTCCATTGGTAAGTTAAATATGATTCCCAATATCAATCATAAACATGTTATATTAATACTAAAATTTTTTGAACCTTGTTGATTTTGTTTTATATTCCTAAAATTACAAAGTTTAAAGTCAAATTATCAAATATTATTAAGTGCTTTTGCATATGGTCTAGTTATGTGTTTGGAAATACTTTATCATTGAGATTTTAAATAATAAAAATGTTATATATATATATATATATATATATATATATATATATATATATATATATATATATATATATATATATATAAGTATACACTGCTTGGAAAGAAGTCAAGACACCACAGGTGAGGAACAATCAGCCATACGACCCACCTTAATAAGATGTAGGACTGCCTTTCTCTGCAATCTTACAGGGCATATTTTCTACAAGTGTATGATAGCGATCAATGGGAATTTTGGACCATTCTTCCAGTAGGTTTGTAATGAGGTACTGGACTGTTGTGAAGAGGATGTCTCTTGACCTCACCCAATGCTCAAAATCATCCCACAGATGTTGAATATGATCAGATCAGAGATGATCTGATCTGATCATATTTGATCAGATCAGATCATCTGATCAAATATGATCAGTTGAATATGATATGGCATCCACAGAGCTCTGATCAGATATGATGAGATCAGAGCTCTGTGGAGGCTAGTCAAGTGTGGTGACGTTCATATCCACAAACCATGCAGTTACAGCAGCATCCTTATGGCATGATACATTGTAATAAAAAAGAACTAACACTGGATTTATAGGTCATAATAATTATTTAATAAAACCTACTAGTTTCATCACTCAAGCTAGTGGCTTCAACTGGGTTGGGATGAACATACAAATATGCAAGTGTTATACAAATATAACGCTTGTTGTATATTTGTATGTTCATCCCAACCCAGATGAAGCCACTAGCTTAAGTGGCAAAACTAGTTAGTTTTTAAACTGTTTATTTTTGGTCTAAACTGTTAAAACTGAGAACTTTTATTGTTAAAAGACCATAAGATTTAATGATTACAAATACAAAGAGCCAACAAGTTTCACTAGCCACTGTCTAGCATTTTCAAGGCTGTACTGGTGTGAAAACAAATGCATCAAGTTACATGAAAACATACACTTTAGTAACTGTTAGGCCATTACATTTGATAATTCGTGTTTGATGGCGTGCATGCGTTCGAATGCTTCAGTCAGAATCCAGTACATGCCCACGTGTTGTGTAGTTTTTCGCATATTGTAGTTCTGTTGAGCTGAGAGAATTGAGGAGATATTTCCATACGACCCACCTTAATAAGATGTAGGACTGCCTTTCTCTGCAATCCTACAGGGCATATTTTCCACAAGTGTATGATAGCGATCAATGGGAATTTTGGACCATTCTTCCAGTAGGTTTGTAATGAGGTACTGAACTGTTGTGTGCTTTAAGAATAGCACCTTGATTTCTATTTAAATTATTGCCTGTGCGTAGCACCACTGCTGCTTCTTTGAACATTCTGTGTCTGTAGTCATTCTCGATGTAAGGCACAGAACTGTTTTTCCAATCTATAATGTGATTTGATGTTGAGAAATGATGAGCTAAACCAGATGTGACGATTCTATTGTGATTGACATCCCCCACGTGTTCCTTCTGTCTTATTTCAAAACTTCTAGAGATCTGTCCAATGTAAGAAAGGCCACACGTGCATGGAATTTCATATACTCTAGGAAATTTGAAGAAAGGTACCTCATCTTTGGGGGATCTTAAGACTTGCCTGATCATGGTAGTTGGTTTAAAAACTACTCTGATGTTATGAGCTTTTAACATTCTCGCCAATTTTGTGGAAACTGAATTAATATATGGAATGACAGCTGTGGACACATATTGGGACTCTGTTCCACATTGTTGGGGGTTGTCTTTAAGAAGCAATTTGTTTAAAATGTTAGAAGGGTATCCATTCAGAGAAAGAGTGTTAGCTATTTGTGACAGTTCTCTCTGTACATCTCCTTCTTTCGAACTAGACCTTGAGGCTCTATTACGGAGCATATGAATGATGCTGTGTTTCTAATAAGCCCAGTGTTAGTTATTTTTTATTACATTAGTTTTTTTGATCAAAAAAATCCACATATTCAACATAATACATTGTCTTGCTGAAAGAAAAAATGAGTCAGGTCTGTACAAGCACCACAAAGTAGGAAGCATTGCAATGTCCAGAATATTCAGATACAACTCTAAGTTCAATATTTGTGGCACCACAGAGGTCTGAGGTCAAACCAGGAAACACAGGACCATACCATCACACTGCCACCTGTGAATTTCATAGCTGGGGTTATGCACTCTAGTAAAAGACATTCATCAGCATCTGCCATGCCCACATCCAGCTACTCAGTAGAGAACATAGAGTGTGATTTGTTGCTCCATAACACAGCTTTCTAAGCTTCCACATCCCACTGTAAACACTCTTTGCACCACTGAAGATGATGTTGCATGTTGGTTCAGGTAAGGGACTTGCATGTATTGCAGCCCTACTATGGAAACCAAAGTGCCTCTGTTCTGAACGTAAATTTTTGTGCAGATTAGTATTCCTGTTGATGATTGGAACTCCACATTCAACATGTTCGGCCGATGAATAGTGGTTCCTTCGTAACACCTACGCTCACATTCAGTGATTGTGGTGAGTTATCCACTGCAAGCAGCACTTGCAGTGGACTCCCTGTGCTTCCATCCCAGTGTGATATCACTGATTGTTGACCACAGCCCAATTTTCAACAATCTGCCAAATACAAGCATACAACATAGCCTCTTATCACAATGTCTCTTTCAAACTCTATCAGTTCCCTTCTTGCAGCTACTTGGGAGCATCATATTCTCCACTGTACACCGGCTACAAACATGTGACTCATTACATGGCACAATGCACCTTGCTCATGGGGGTGCCTGTTGACTTTTTTCCAAGCAGCATATAATCATATATTGTCAAGAAGTAAATTAGACTGTAGAAAACACATGATCTACATGTTTTAACAGTTCTTATACAATCTAATACACTGTGTATATGTATATATTGTATATATTATTATTATCTGAGACTTCCAAGTAGTCAAGGACTCATTGAGGGAGGCTATAAATCACCCAAACCAGTTGTCATACCTTCCCTTAAATTCATTCACACTAGATGCACTCACTACCCCTAAAGGCAAACTATTCCACTCATTCACTGCTCTCTGGGAGAAAAACCAAGCTCTTACCTCTTTCTTGACTGTGAACAAATTTAACTTCCATAGATGCTTCTTGTTCTCTTCCCACCTTCCACATAACGAAGAATATCATCAGATGATATCCTATAACACCCATTCAAAAGCCTCTATCATATTGCCCCTCTTTCTCCTGTCAGCCAGAATCTGCAATCCACATACAATCTGTCCTCATAATCTAAATTCCATAATCTGGTTATAATCTTAGTAACTCTTCTTTGTGCCCTTTCCACAGCTTCTTTATCCCCTTGGAACCCAGGAGACCAAATCTGCACACAATAATCCAGGTGTGGTCTTATCAAAGCCTTATAAAGAGGCAAAATGACTTCGTTATCCTTACATGTCAAGGTTTGCTTCAACATCACATTCTCCTCCGAGTTGTTTTTTCAACTTTTGCTTATGTGACCTTTGAACTTCAAATTCCTATCCACCAATACACTAAGATCCCTTGCCTCCTCAGTTTCCTGTAGCATAACCCTGCTAATATAATATGCTGCTGGAACGCTAATCATGCCAAAGTGCATAACTTTACTTACTAACATTAAACTGACAGTCATTTTCCTTTGCCCAAATTTCCAGCCTATTCAAATCATTTTGTAAGTGCTGAATATCAGTAGCATCCCTGATTGCCCTGTCTATCTTTGCATCATTGGCAAATAATTGCACATCTGATGTCATTAATGTACAATATAAATTGAATAATAATGGCCCAAGGACTGAACCCTGAGGGAACACCACTGGTCACTTTAAATCTGACAGTTTCACACCCACTGTATGCCACTTTTTGATACCTGTCTGTCAACCATCTCCTGATCCAAGTCAAGAGTTTATATTCCAATCCCATATTCTCCAGTTTATGCAACAGTCTTTCGTGTGGTATCCCATCAAATGCCTTGGAAAAATCCAACATTATCATAGTGTATCCATTCCCTTTATCCAACTCAGCCATAACATTGTTATAAAATATTAGCAAACTGCTAAAACATGACCTTCCTTTAGTAAACCCATGTTGCTCCTTGCAGAGATAGCATGTTTGTTTACCCATTTCTGTATGCAAGTTCTTACCATAACTTCTCTAAAATCTTCACTACCACACCAGAGATACTAATAAGTCAGTAGTTAGACACAGTTTTTGCACCACCCTTGTACAATAGAACTATCATACATTCCTTCCATTACTGTGGTATCATTCTTGAGCTGCGACTAAAGTTATACAAACATGTAAAATGCCTAATGAATTCAGCTGAACATTCCTTTAGCAAACGAGCTGATATTCTATCTGTCCCTATAGACAAATTCTTATCCAATTTAGATGAATTTAGATGAGCCAAAGTGCATTGCCAATGAGCCACATAAAAATGCATCGCCAATTAAGCCTTATGTACTATACGAGTGATCATTATGGGTGACTTTAATTTTCCAAACATTGATTGGGTAGATGAGAAATCTCATGATAAGACAAAGGAGGAATTTATTGAATTCTTGTGAGACAACTTTCTCAAGCAGCATGTGAAAGAAGGAGCTGGGGTCAAAGAGTGTTGGATTTGCTCATAGTGTCAAAAGGGGTCTCTGCTAAGAATATGGCTATTTTACCACCAATTTTTGACATCATGCTGTGCTTTCTTGGGAAGTATAAGTATCTGATTTTATTGATGCTCCAATTAAAACAGGTTATATGCTGAAGTACAAAGCTGGAAATTGTGATCAAAGATAGTATTCTCTTAGGAGAATACTATCTTTGGTCCCATGGTATTAGTTACTGAATGGGGGAAAATGTCAGCGATACATGGGAATCTTTGAAAAGTGCTTAAATGAGGCAGTATCTGAATGTATCTCTAGTGTTCAAAGAATAAATAGGTTGGGAGTAAAATGGATGTGCAACCTTATTAAGCAAGAGATCCACAAGAAGAAGATGATGTGGAAAGAATATCGTGTGAATAAGAGGGACAGGAGTTATGAAATATATAAAACTTAGGCCAGAAAAATAATGAGTATTGTGTGGAAGGCTAAATCAGAGTATGAAAAGAAATTGGCCATGCAAGCTAAAGGCAATCCAAAAGAATTTTATCCTTATGCCGTTTTGATGAATGTGAAAGAATGTTGAATGCAGTACTCTGGTGTCAGAAGCAAATGAAATTGTTCAGTTAATGAGTGCTCACTTTGCTAAGATACATCAAACAAGCTTATGTAACATGGTGCACAGTGCTACTTCTACATTGGATGAAAATGAGGTTGAAGAGCTGTTGACTTCATCAATGCAAATGAGCCACAGTACTGCTGTTGTTCTTGTGGCTCTTGTTTTAATGATTTTGGAGGTGCGTAGAGGAATAACAGCAGTCAATTCAGCAGAGGACTGTCCATGAAAGAATCTGTAAAGAGGCACAAGGAAGAAACTGAATGTCTATGTGAGAAGGATTGAAGTAGGTTTGTGTGAGAGAGAGGGAACATTAATTAGATGGACTAACTTCTTCTGGATAGAATCGAGCAATCTTAGAGAGGATTTTGGTGCACTACCCCAAATATGAGAACAATATTCCATGGCTGGGTGGATTTGAGCTTTATGTAAAATTAGCAGCTGTGAAGGTGTGAAGCAGTGTGTTGTGCATAAAAGTACTAAATTATTGGTGGCTATAGAAACTACAGTTGAAATATGGTTGTGCTAGGAAAGATCACAGGTGCAGGTCAGTCCAAGGAGAGAAATCTGATTGTGTTTGGATATTACTGAAGGTAAGGGAGAAGGATGCAAGCTCTTTCTTGTGAGAGATCAGACAGAACTGAGTTTTGGTGGCTGTAAAGTTCACAAGATTGTCCTTGACCCACTGGGATATAGCTAGGGGATCTGAGTTCAGGTCCCTGGTCATGGTAGATCTTGAGGATTCTAATACGTGAGCACTACAAGGTTTGCCAAATGAAAAGGAGGAATGGAGTGTGTTGTCATCTGCAAAACGATGGATAGGATTGGAAGCCTGTGAGAGCAGGTCATTTATATACAAGAGGAAGAGAATGAGTGAAAGAAAAGAAACCTGGGGTACTCCTGCACTGGTGGAGAAATCTGAGGAAGGTAAACCATCCACTATGACACGTAGTGAGCGACCAGTGAGAAAGTTAGCAATCCAGTTGCAGAGTGATGAAGGCAGACTATAGGATGACAGTTTGATGAGTAACCCGCTGTTCCAAACCTAATCAAATGCCTTTGAAATGCGAGGGCAGCTACGTGAGTTTCTCCAAATTTCTCCATGGCATGAGTCCATAGGTGGGTGGCGAAAGCAAGAAGATCAGCTGTAGATTCCATACTGCTGGTCAATGAATAATTGACATGTCTCTAGGTGGTTCAAGAGTTGGTTGTTGATGACCTTCTCTATAATTTTTAAGAGAACAGAAGTGAGAGCAATTGGACTTGGGTAGAACATCAAAAATATTACTAAACAATCCTCTCCAGGAGAGGGTGAGTTTGGCTAACTGATTCTGTCTCATGCACAATTCTGTAAGTACTCTAACCAAAATGACATAATTCTGACTTCCTCCTAATCTATGAAAACATGAGCAGAAGCTGACCAAAATCTGCATAGATCCTTTTCTTTGGAACAACTTTGTCAATAAATTCCTACTCTAACACATATGCACTACTGATATATTCTAGGTCTCTGGCATTCTCTCAAGCAGAACTAATATGTAAAAAAAAAAGTATCTGTGCAGTTCTCCAGCTATGGTGGACATACAGTGTGCAGCACTACAGCAAAGTGAGGAATATCTTGATAGATAATCATTTATGTGTTCAGTTTTCTTGTTTTTAAATTATACTGATAAATTATCAGTTATTTAACTCTAAAGAAGTATAGCTAAAGGTACCTACAGTAAGCCGTTTATTGAACTCCAAAAGATCCTTTGTTTTTCCCACTGTGATCAACACCATTGATGATTACTAACCAGCAGCATTTTTAAATCGTTGCATAGAACATGTTATGCACATGACCAAGTATTTTACATATATGCTGTGTAAGTGACATTTATGCACATCTGCATAAAGGTTTCTAATTCAGTTTCTAGTATGTATACATTCCTAAATATAATAGTGAAGGATAGTTTGTCCTTAGAGACCATATTAGGATTGCAAGTGTGATATGTGGAAAACCTTTTGAAATCTATTCAAAAAACTGAACAAAAAGATCTTTTCAGATTGTGATGTGAGTTAAAAGTATTAAAAATACTTATATAGTGAATGTGCCAAGCATCCAAACTTTGCTAAATGAACACTGTATTAATTTTGAACGTGGAAAACATCTAAGCCTTGCTACAAGAACATTGTATTGATTTTGTGTCAGTAAATATGCTGAGCTTCATTACATATTATCAGGCCTTCATGAATTGCAGTACCATCATGCAAGTTCCCAGATCCCAATGTCCATCAAACTGTGCTTTAACTTCTCACAACTTGTTCATAATTCCCTTATACATCTAAGGAAGTTGTATAATAATCCATCAAGTTTTGGCAACAAAATATAAAAAATGATGCATCTTAAAAACGATGAATTATATAAATAGCGAAAACAAAAAAAAAGTACTGTCGATGAAATAAAAGCAAGCAGATTGCAAGTGGACTGGCCTTGGTGAAGAATGGTAGAAAAAGCTCTTGATGGGAGAGCTGAAGAAAGAGAGACAAAATAGTAAGTGACAAGGATAACTGGAGGTGAATTTTGGCAGGATACAAAGAGGATAGGTAACATAGAGTAATCCACTCGATCATGATATATGAAGATTATTCCTCTATAAATAATAGAGGAATAATTTTACAATATTAGTATGGTAAAAATCACTCATGAACTTTATATTTCTATTACCACTTCCTTTTTCTGTCTACCAGATCCTAGCATTCCCTCAAATCTATCCTTATTCCAGATTCCCAATATTTTTTTAGTTTCTTCTCTGGACCTGTCATAATATCTTCATTGCTTAGTAAACTAAGCAATGAAGCAGGATCAAACTAAGCAGGAGCAAATTTCTTCACACAGCATACAAATACTGATCAAGTCTTCATCTAGTGAACAAAGTAACTTATCTCTACTTGTCAATGATCTTTCCACCCTGTACATCACTATATAGTAATCCACTGTGTTGCTCTCAGGGTCTCCTAATTTTCAACTCCTTATCACTATCACTTATCACTTGAAATATCTTCAATATATTTCTACCAAGGAATACACAATATTTTATCCTTGATTTCCAAATTGCAAAACTTTATACTTACTTACTTAATGTGGTCTGCCAGTTCAGTGTATTACTATCTATTCATACTATCAGTCTATTCAAATCCTCTTGGGGGTGTATATAGAAGTGACAGGATTTTTCATCCCACAAAACAGACAAACCAGCCAGAAAAACAGGAACAATTAACAGACATATTACACTAAGCCTGACAGCCATAGCTGCTTCTGATATAATTCAAAACAAATCAATCCAGTCCTCTTGAAAGTTTACAATTTGCACAGCTGATAATTTTTCCCAACTCTGCATCATCTGCAAACCGAATATCTCCCATCAAAACACCTGAAATGTCATTAACATATTCTATTTTTTAAAAAAAAGAAAAAAACAATAGCAGCACTGAAACCACATCTGTAGCATGCCAGTTGTTATTCTTGTCTAGCAATCTGTCACACTAATTGTGATAAGTAAACTGCTAAAGCATAACCATCCTTAAAACTCATGCTACCCTCCATAGAGAATGCAACAACATCTATCAATCCACTCTTAGATCCTATCCTAACTATCTTTAAGATCTTCGGCATTCAATGACTCCTAATTTGTGTCTCTCCTCTTCTCTCTTCTATCCCTCCTATTAGGGATATAAGACACATAATTGGGAGGAGATCTCTACATAGCCTATAAGGAATGTGGAGCTACTGACCCACTGTCCAATCCTTACCTACCCATGAAATTAGCCTTGTTAATTAACAGGCATCTGCCTAGATGATGAATGAATGAGTGTGAGCTGGGAATCTTAGCTGATCAAACCATACCAACTACCAGCTGGGAACCAGAATAAATAGTGCAAAGTCACCTATTAGAATAGACACTCAACAGAACTGAAGACAAGCATGAGTGTAAGAAGCATCAAAGAAAAAGAAACTAACAAAAGAATTACAGAAATGCCATGCCAGCATAATAGGTATTACTGAAACTAAGAAAACAAAAATAGCTCCTTCTAAATGATAACCTTTTTAAGGCATGAAGTATCAGAAAGGAAGGAAGCCAGGAATAGCTACAGTATAATACAAATCATGAAGTCAAATTTGTTGAATAAAAGTCAGTTTTTCAAGTAATAGTGATGTGGAAAACTGGACAGTGATATGTGGTCCCAAAGTAGTGGAGGAGGTTTTTGAGCTGTTAGAGAGGCAAAGAAAAGCTAAGTTATTGTTGAAAACTTAAACCATAGAATAAAAAAAAAATTAAGACACAGAAATGTTATTTGAAAAATTTGGAGAAAATGGGTGGGTTAATAATACAGGCAAGTGATGAGATTTGATTTCTGTTCAGAACATGGACTAGTTTAGTGAAACTGTGTTTCAGCATAAAAAAAAAAAAAGGTGCATAAATTCACTTAGAGAGAACACACACAAAAAACAGGAAGGTCATATTGTTGAAGGTGACATCTCCACCACCTAGTGTTGAGTGAATTAAAAATTAGTATCCCTATGAAAAGAAAAATGTGTATTCAAGATTTGAACACAATCAAACAACTTATAAGAGTTGTTCGCTTCTTCCAAATATACTACTGAGGTTACCTATCCTCTTCCTCTTTGTAACTCAGACTATATTCTTGCAAGTTTTCTTCCACAGAATGCACTTCATTCAGCCATTTGAAACATTGTCTTTTGGCACTATAACAGCACGCACCAAGTGGGACTTCTATCGTTTCCTTTTCATGGTCAAACTGCAGTATCCACTTTTCTAAACACCTGCATGAGTTATGAAAGCTATTCTTGATGAAATGAAGGCTTTCATTCCCCATTTTACAGCAAGACATAGTTTAATAACATATTTAAAGCAGTCCAAGAATCTAACTCTGAAAGCACTAATTTCAAAAAACTCAACTTTGGAAAAGCTACAGGACATAACTTCTGCTCATCTGTACTTCCACTTCTTTCTCACCCAGATGCCACTGCAGCAAATTTAACCTTTTGGATCAAACTCCTGCCAAAACAACCAAGGCAAATCATCTCCTGCCATACCAGAAACACTGCACTACATGCCACCTGTTGGCATGAAGTGAAATTATAAAGACATTAGAAGAATCATAAATAATGTATATACCAAAAACTCCTCTACTTCTAATAGTATTTCACCAAAATGAATTACCCAAAAATTGCACTCCAGATTAACACCTGTCCTGTATTGTTTCTCTCTCTCTCTCTCATCTCACACACATAGCAAAGAGTATTTGATGAAACCTATTTTGAACTGGACTGTCAGATGTCTTAAACATGTAATACAGATATATGAAGTGTCTACATCTTGTTCTAAACTCTCCTTTACCAAACTAAAATACATTTGAACACTCTTTTGATATCACAGGTGAAATTTTATCTTTGAGATGTAAAAGTTAACTTGCTATATACACAAAAACTTATTTTGATGGTGAATACATTATTGTGATATTCTGGCATGAAACAACATACATGCACTCACAAAAAAAGATTAAATATTTACAAGTTGTTGGCATTAAGATAAACCATGATTAATATATTAACATGTTAATCAAGTGAGTATCGGAGACAAAATGAATTCCAACATGCATATTTTGTGGGATATTTAGAAATATCCTACAAATGTGCTGAACCTTGCAAAACAGGAGAAAGCAGCAAACCATAAACTTTCCAATAAGTCAGTGATTAGGGTAAAAAACTGCATGTTTTGTTAATCTGTATGGCACTCAAAAAACTTTGGGTGACAGAAAAATTGTTTTCATTTTCATAATCAGAAAAATACATGTGGATCACTTAAAACTTCTGTGACAAGGATTCAATTAAATGTTATATGTTACTCAAAAATTATTAAACCGAGTCTTTTGTAACAAAATGTAACTCAGTACAATGGATAACTATGATATTCATATTACGTGGTTCCTAGTATAATCAGACATGAAAATTTTATGTTCAACTCATTCCTAAAGATTCTGAAAAATGAACTTTCTGAAAGCATTTTCTTATGGAAAGAGGACCATTCTAAAAATGTTGCATAAAAACAATCCACGATAAAGTGGGCAATAATGACACTGAAAAAACAGAGTGCAATTAACAGTAAAGTGGCGAGTGGGGTTAATGGAGAACAAGTGTGTGTGTGACTGGCAATAAATAGCAAGAGTGAATGATAGCAACAAAGGATGCAAGATTTGAAAGCTCAGTTGGTGAAAGATGAGGTGGATGCAGAGTGAAATAAAGAGAATTGAAGATATCTATGGAAGAGTGAAGAAGAAGAAGAAGAAGACTTGATATGAAAAAAAGGTAACAAAAGACCCGCGAGCGGTGTTTATGTAGCGATTTGATTATTAGGTGTGGTAAACGAGAATATGCACAAGTTGTTTACTAGGAGATAAAATGAATAGAGTGATTAAGCCATTGGATATGAGGAGTAAGTGAGCAAAGGAGTTAGCAAGGAAAAATTACTTGACTGGGAACAAGGAGAATGTAAGATTGGATATCAGGAGCTTGTTGAGAAAGATAAAAGATAATGTGTAGCTCAGTGGAAGTGACGCTTGCATCCTCTGTGCTTGGTCGCTTGAAGTTAGACTTAAGTTCAAGTCCAGTCACCAACTGGAAGAACTTTTTCTAAACCTTTCTTTGACTGGTTCCTGAGTTAGTCAATCTCTGACACAGGCAAGTGGGTTTTTCCTCCCGGAAACTCAAAAAAATTGATCACACTACCCATATCATTTCAGACAGTAACATATCTTGTTAGGGTTAGGTACCAAGAGATGTGCAGCACTTGTTTGCCAGCCTCTTCATCGGTGGCTGCTATAATTAGTGATAGACATGGGCCAGCTATATCCGATTGGCTACCGGTGGAGATTGAACTATCCACTCAGGCTCCAAAAAGCTAGATAGGGTATATAAAGGCATTAGCTGATTTATTTATTTATTTATTTATTTTTAGTGTAATAGGAAAGGTAGTCAGTGTATTGACCGGGTATGACAGTGATGAGATGAGACAGAGGGCAAGAATTATGAATGATATGTCAGCAGAAAGGAGTCCGAGCGGTTAGCCTAGTGGCTTTGCCCTTTGCAACCATATGCCTGGGGAAGGAGTGTCCCAGGTTCGATTCCCGTCGAAGACGTAAGGAACTTCCTCAGGCATAGCCAAGTTAGCTGGTCTTCGGTGCAGGCAGTAGGGTTATTTTCCGCCAGTTTATCTGACATTTTTCATCCCGCAAGCAGGCAAACTGGCCCCGTGAACATACGCTTCTACAGCCAAAAATATCCCCCCAGTGGCAGACTAGGCGACAGGTCGGTTGGGAGTGGTACTAACAAAAAGTCACATCTAAGTAACATGCGAACCCTGCATAGGAAGCAGAAATAACGTGTAGTGAAAGAAGAATAGTAGAAAGGAGTGCAGTTTGTTAATGTGTACAATGAGTTTGAAGAATTGAACTGTATAAGAGTGATGGACTGCACTGAATGGTTTTGGTATGAGTCATTTGAAGAGACTTCTGCTGAAAGGGAAAACAACGAGTGCAGAGAATGAATCTGAGCAAGTAAGAAGCAATGTGAAAGAGCAGAAAGTAAAGAAGGAGAGAGAGTGAATTGGTGTTTATGAATGAAGAAGTGGGTAGAATGAGTGCAGAGAATGACAGAATGTGTGCAAGTGCCCAAAGCAAACGGAAATAGGGAGACAGAGCACACAGCATGAGAAAGGTTGATGCTCCAAGAGGGTGTGAAAATGTGAGTAGACAAAACAAGGGAAGGGAATGACCTGGGATGTAGGGAAAACAGTTTGATTTGAAGAACATTTTTCAATTTCTTCAAATTTGAAAAAATGGTTTGAGGAAAGTATGGAGAAGTCACATTTAATAATAAGTGATATGAATGAAACTTGTTATAGATACAGGAATGAGCTGTGTTTGTATAAGAATGCTAGAAGTATCAGAAACAAGGGAAATAAAATAGTTGCATTGAATTGAGTTTGTTCACCCAAAAATCATTGGAATAAGTGAGAAGTGGTTGGATGAGGATGATATTCTGACAGGAATAGAGATGGAAGGATATGATGCATTTTGTGAAGATAGAAAGGGTAAAAAGGGATGTGGAGTGCTACTGATAATAGAAAAAGAGTTATGTCCATCAAAGTAGAGATGCAAGGGGGAAAATAGTGGCAGTGAGAGGCAGTATGGTGTGAGATAGTGGTGAATAGAATTAAATACTTAGTCAGATGTTGCTATAGACCTGGTAATGTGGTGGGTAGTGACCAGAAAATGTATAAGCAAATTAGCTAAGCAAATGGGAAAAGGGTGATTTTAATTATGGCAATACAGATTATGATGACGAGATAGCAACCGGAAGTAAAGAAAATTAGTTTCTTGAGTTTTTGAGGGGCAACTACCTAAGGCAGTATGTAACAGAGGGCACATGAGGACTGAGGGTCTTGAATTTAATCATCTCATCAGAGGATGTTATTATAAATGAGGTTCAAATCTCCTTCCAGTTGGTGAGAGTGATCATGAAGTGATTACCTGGATGATTGCCAACCATGTGAGGATTTCCTTGAGGAAAGGGTATATGTGGAACTACAAGGCTGGTGATTATAAGAAGCTCAGGAGACAGCTTGCTGCTTTAGCATGGAATGAGGAGTTGGGTGGAAAGGAGATCAATGCTACTTGGGAGATATTCAAGAACTATCTAGTAGAAGTAGCAATATCTGAATGTACACCAGAGATCAGATGGCTAAATAAGGTAAGTGTGAAATGGATGAATGAAGAGATTAAGTAAGCAATACAGAGAAAAAAAAGGCATTATGGAGGCAACATAAGAAGAGTGGTAATAATCAATTCCATGAGGAATACAAAGAGCAGGCAAGGAGGGTGACTTGGTTCATAAGGGTAGCAATAGTTCAGTATGAGCAGCAGTTAGTTAATGAAGCCAAAAAAAAAAATCCTAGGGAGTTCTTTCGACATGAGGTCATCCCAGAAGGAGGGTGTGAGAAGCAGGTTTTTTGAATGGAGAGTTGTGAATAATTGGAATGTATTGCCTGAGAGTGTGGTGTCTGCAGAGAATTTGAATTTGTTTAAGGCATGGAATGATGAGCTGTGTGTATGACAAACACGACCTCCTAGATGAGTTTGTGATTCCATAGGGCCTTGGGATAATAATAATTGTCAAAACTGTTATTATGCAAAGCAAGACACACACATCCGGTAGCTGGAACAATGTGGTCTAGACTAAATTGCCGCTACTTTGGTGCTTGATGGGGTTAGTTAGAATAATTAATTTGTGTAATCAATGCTGGCATCTATATTGAATTTGAACTTTATATAAGCATTTACTTAATTTTGAATTAGTGTATGATAATAAACAAGCCTGAATTTCTTTTAAAAAATTAATAAATTATTTAGTTAAGAGTAATAACAATTAAGAAAGCAGTAGTGAGTTTTCTTTACAGACACCCTGTATTTGAAAAACCTAATCTACAGATTTCCTAAAAATCACTTAAATTCTGAATTCATTATTTTATAATGAATTCAGAATTTAAGTGAATTAGAATATACTTCCTTATTTTTAAGTATGAAAAAAAAACCCAAAAAACAATTAGATCAGAAATAAAACATCTATTAGAAGAAACAGACTGTACCCTAAACTAAAATGTACAGTTAGACAGACATTTTCTCAAACATGGGAATGGTTCAAAAACATGACATTTCAGTTTTGTGTCAACTTCTAGTTTTATTTCATTGTATGTGCAAATTTCATTTCATTGTATGTGCAAATTTCTGTTTGCTTTATCATAATGGTAGAGAAAAATGCATATATTATTTGCTTAAATATTAATTTCTAAATATGAAGCTCTATGAGATTTTTCTTTTTTTTGAAATGTCAAGGAACTTAATTTTTTTTAAATATTAAAAAAACTTTAATAATCTTTAAAAATATAAGGATAAAAAATCTTTTCTAGCAGGGATTGCGTCACAGCTGATGTACTGATAGTGATTATGCTGATAGCAAAAATAAGAAAAATACTATTATCTTATTTATATCAATCTAAATATCACGTATTGTGTTCAGTCCTTCAAACAACTAAACTTCAGAAGCAAGTATGAAGTGCTACTACACACTATTACCAACTAGCTATAGTAATAACAGAAGGGGAAAAGCAAACTACTTCAGTATCTTATTAATCACCCTTCTCTTCACCCAAAATACATTGCTGTAAAGAACCATTATATTTAAACAAACATTTAATAAATGTAAATTATATATTCTAATTAACATGTTTATAACTTCAATATATTTCTACTGAAAAGTTCCTTTAACCCATTTAAGATTCTTTACTTCTGAATATAGAAACACCAATTTAAACCTCTGGCAAAATGAGGTCTCTTTTTACCTCCAGTCATTCTGTAATTAGCAACAGGCTGTGGTTATACATTTATCACTGGGAAGGCATGTCCCTTTTCTTTCTCACATTCTCCCATTCCCAAAGAATTAGGCATATAATATTCTGAGAGTGCAGAGCAATGATAAAGTAACACTAGTGTCACTCTGATGTAGATTAATTACATTTGTAAATGATAGACAAGTGAGAAATTTGATGCAATATCACATATATTTTTTACATATTCGTCGTTTTTGAGAGACCTAATATGCTACAAAGCATTTTTTTTTAAATAGTGAAACTAATTAGTCGCAATATTAGATAGCAACCTTAATCTTACTCCTTTTTTTAAACACATTTTTATTGGTGAGAATAACTGCATTCAAAAAAAAAAAATTAAAAAATCTATATCCTAATAATATGGAAATATAGGCTGCTAGCTTTATCAAATACGAAATACCTATGGACTACTAGAAAACAAACCGAATTTATTATAGAATAAAAAAAAAAAAGAAAAGACCGCATTGAATCTTTTTTATTTCACTGATTATCCTTATTCAATTTACAATTCCAGGTAAATATATTTTCTGTTTTGGATGTAGGTGTACACCTATATTTAAAGATTTCCTATATACTGTACCTACTTGATCATTAAGTAGTGCAGACGGTATGGTTGGTGTGGAACTCCCGCGATGAGTTCTTAATGGTGTCACGGAATAATAATAATATCCCATTTTTGGTCAATTTTAGAAACTTTTATTTTATGGCAACTTTTTTTTTTTTTTTTAGAACGACCTGTATAAGTATGTGTGTGTGTAGATAATGAATATATACATACAAACGAAAAGTGTAACGATATGACAGTAGAAAGCTCCGAGTACTTTTCACTTCTACATGTTAGCACTTGAACAATAAAACATTATTCCACTGAGGAAAGATAAGTAACTTTTTTTTTATTGATTCTGCTCGTCATATCAGGTTTGCATCAGTCACTCGGCAGTATTAATCACTACGTATCACGATAATTTTGTCACATCCTAAATTTAAAATAGTTAATTTTTTAGAATATAAAATGTTAATAACCACAGCGTAACAGTGTTTACACGCTCGTTAGAAATGACTAAATTCCCTTTCACGCAATGAATGAATGAATGAATGTGCAGCTCTTCCGTTGAGTTTACTGTAATTTGTCACTATCACCACTTCAATCTATAATAAATTGCAGTACAATTACACAAGCAACATATATTTTATTACTTTTGTATCATACATCCAAGCAAATAATTCCATCATAAGAGTAAGCATCCTAAAAGTAGACTGACCAAGTGATACGAGGGAGCCATAGCAAAAATGTAAACAAACCATCTGTACTCAATTTTACGACCATGCATGATTAACGTTGTATAGAGTTGACACTACTGGCCAGTTTTCATTAGCTTAAATGTCGGCCATCGAGCACTATTATAGAGTATACTTTCCTGTAAAATAATCAAGCCACGTCGTTATATAATAACTCATTTCTGATAAAATTATATTTACATGCTACGCACATAATTTCGGATCTGGCCTAGTTAAGCCTTTTTCGCATATTACGACACTAAGTCGGAGCCTGGTCAGACGAGGTCGCTCAGCACCGAAAATACAGTAGATAGCCCGCAGCTAAACAAGGTGAAATGATTACCAAACATCAGCAGAACAAAAGGAGATGTTCTCTAAACTTACTCTGACTGTTGGGTACCCATTGCTGTCTTGAAGGTCATACCAGTACAGCCTTTGACCGATCAGGAAGAAATTTTTGGATAATCCACCTCATGAGTACTTCTCTGGTGAAACACAATGTCACGCTGCCTTACAGCCTCACATGCTGCTCTCATCATGTTGCACTATGACGTCACCGGATGGCGGGAACCCGGAACTTGCTGATTACTGTTAGAACATAAGTACTTTCTTTCTTATGTATGTAGCGGACGACAAAAGAAAGGGACACATATAGCACTCTCCATGGAGTTTTATATTTAATCCTTAATACGTTATAATTTGATGTTGTTAACTGGTGTGGAGAAACATCTTAATTTTCTAAATTAACAACTGAAATTATTCAGTAAACGGGCAGTTAAATTCTTTAAGGAAATTGCCTTTGTAAATGGAAATATGAAAACTCATGTTATCTGATTATTTAAAGCGAACTTTAGACTATTTGTCGAAATAAAACATTATTTGGAAAGTGACTTTTCCCCTAAGAAAATAAGTAACATCACAAAGTCGAGCATTATTTTACTAACAAAAATTCTGATTAACAGTAATTACGATTGGCAAACATCTCTCTCTATCTCTAAATGTAATTGAAATCGAAGTTATAAAATTCGCCTGCATTTTCAATTGATTGTCTTAGGTCACGCATCATAAATGACGCAAATTCCTTCAGTAGATTTCGAAATTGGTTTCAAAAGTACATACTAGGTGGCATCACCATCTTAAGAAACGACATTGGTATTTAAAATACAATTACATACCAAAACAGCATATTAAAGTATTTACTAAAATAAAGAGCCAAAAGGCGTAATTTCGGCGATGCAAAATTACGAAACTTTCATAGTTTCTGCATGCGGCTTTGAAATAATGCTGGATTTAATATCCACTTGAGCATATTAAAGTATAATATAATATAATTTCTTATCCATGATAAGAAATTATATTTTTGTCTTATAATTTCTTGTCGAGTACTGTATAATATACTATGTAAATCATTTAATTTGCACGCATATGAAATTTTAGGGAATGAACATAAGATACGTGTTTTAATTAAGACTAGTGATGCTAAAAATGAATTAATTTCGGTTAGAAACTTGAAAAACAGCTGTTTGACAGCCAAATCCTGTTTTGCAATGATTGATGCATTTTGCAATAATGTATAAGCATAAACTGAAGTATTTCAAAAAAAAAAAAAAATCAGCTAACGCCTTTTTATTCCCATATATATAGGGAGTAGGCGAGGCCGTTTTTAGCCCTAACTAACTTTTGGAGACTGAGTGGGCAGTTCAATCTCCACTGGTACCCAATCAGAGATAGTTGGCCCAAGGCTATCACTAATTAAGCGGCACGCAGTGAAGAGTGACGGCTCAACAAGTGCCACCATCTCGTGGTCCCTAACTCTAACACTCGTATTTAATGTCTGAAATAATGTGGGTTCTACGGTCGATTTTCTTGAGTTTACGGGACGAAAAACCCGAGTTTACGGGAGAAATAACCCGCTTGCCCGTGCCAGAGATCGACTAACTCGGGAACCGGTTGAAAAAAGGCTTAGAAAAATTTCCTCTAGTCGCCGACTAGACTCGAAATCAAGTCTTCCTTCGTACGGCCAAGCGCCGTGGAAGTATTTTTAATAAAATAAGATATTTAGGATTTTTACTGAATATTAAGCGCCTCCGTAGCGCAATTGGAAGAACGACGGTACATTGCGCCCTTCGATTGGAACAGGCCTAAGTTCGATTCTCGTCGCGACGGGAGGAATCTTTATCTGGTCGATTTCAATCGATGGTGAGTTAGCCGATCTCATACGGAGGTAGCAGGGTTTTTTCTCCCGGAAACTCGGGTTTTTCATCCCGCATACATACAAATCGGCCCTTCAGAACACACGCAATTTACAGACAAAAATTACTATTTGTGGTGGTGTTGGAGGTGGGCGGTAGATGGCGTTGATTCGTAGTAGAGGTAAGGTATAGAGAGAGTTGAAGATGTCCTCCCGCGATGAGTCTTCGGACTCCTTGGAGGTATCAGGAATAATAATAATAATAATAATAATTACTGAGCCACTTCACTTCTGCTTTAAATCTATCAACTTCTGACACTTAAATTATACGAAATTAAAATTAAAATAAATAATATCATACAAAATTAAACCGAAGTAGGGTTATTTAATGTGCATGTATGAGGAGGATTACTGTTTGGTTTTATGTCCACTTTTTATCACTGGTCTGATATCTTCTCTTTTAAAGCACAATACATATACATACATACATACACATATATATATGTATGTATGTATGTATGTATGTATATATATATATAAATGTTAAAAGATACCAAGCAATTTTATTAAGCTAGGTTTTTAATCCTTTTTACCAAGTAAGCAAACAGACAAGTCAAGTTTGCAGCTGCATGTAGTGCAACGCTAGGCAACTCGTTGTAAAGGTGGAGTAAGCTCTGATGAATTTTCCCCTAATGCAAAGCACATTTCCTTGTGGAGATGTATGCTGCTATGCATTAAGGTAATGGTCACTACCCAGACCGGTTTCCACCTTTATTGAGGTGTCGTCAGTGGGAGCCAGACCTAAAAAATGTCAAGGGTGAAGAAATACAGAGCATATATAAATTTTACCTACACAAGTTGCCATAAGATGCTTTGACCTCATTAAATAAAAATCTCAGGATGAGAGTAAGATGTAGAAATTTTT